>NC_084768.1:302500-578034 GCF_028858725.1 Colius striatus
GTCACTATGTGGCAGGGGAGGCTCTATGGGGTCTCAATGGCTCACTATATGGCAGGGGGCTCTATGGGGGTCTCTATGTGGCAGGGGGGGATCTATGGGGGTCTCCATGGCTCACTATATGGCAGGGGGCTCTATGAGGGTCTCTATGTGGCAGGGGAGGCTCTATGGGGTCTCAATGGCTCACTATATGGCAGGGGGCTCTATGGGGGTCACTATGAAGCAGGGGGGATCTATGGGGGTCTCCATGGTTCACTATATGGCACGGGGGTCTATGGGGGTCACTATGTGGCAGGGGGGCTCTATGGGGGTCTCCATGGCTCACTATGTGGCAGGGGGTTCTCTATGACTCACTATGTGGCAGGGGGGCTCTATGGGGGTCTCCATGGCTCACTATGTGGCAGGGGGCTCTATGAGGGTCACTATGTGGCAGAGGGGTCTATGGGGGTCTCAATGTCTCACTGTGTGGCAGGGCGTTCTCTATGGATCACTATGTGGCAGGAGGAGCTCTATGAGGGGTCTCAATGGCTCACTATGTGGCAGGGGGTTTATGGGGGTCTCAATGGCTCAGTATATGGCAGGGGGCTCTATGGGGGTCACTATGTGGCAAGGGCTCTATGGGGGTCTCAATGGCTCACTATATGGCAGGGGGCTCTATGGGGCTCACCATGTGGCGGGGGGGGTCTATGGGGATCTCTATGTGGCAGGGGGGGTCTATGGGGGGGTGTCTGGCTCACTATGTGGCAGGGGAGGCTCTATGGGGGGGTCTCAATGGCTCACTATATGGCAGGGGGCTGTATGGGGGTCACTATGTGGCAGCGGGCTCTATGGGGGTCTCTGGCTCACTATGTGGCAGAGGGCTCTATGGAGGTCTCAATGGCTCACTATATGGCAGGGGGCTCTATGGGGGTCACTATGTGGCAGGGGGGCTCTATGGGGGTCTCCATGGCTCACTATGTGGCAGGGGGGGTCTATGGGGGTCTTAATGGCTCACTATATGGCAGGGGGCTCTATGGGGGTCACTATATGGCAGGGCAGCTCTATGGGGGTCTCCATGGCTCACTACGTGGCAGGGGGCTCTTAGGGGCTCACTATGTGGCAGGGGGGGATCTATGGGGTCTCAATGGCTCACTATATGGCAGGGGGGCTCTATGGGGGTCACTATGTGGCAGGGGGCTCTATGGGGGTCTTAATGGCTCAATATGTGGCAGAGAGGGATCTATGGGGGGGGTCACTGTGGCATGGGGGTCTATGGGGGTCACTATCTGGCAGGGGGGGCTCTATGGGAGTCACTATGTGGCAGGTCTCTATGGGGGTCTCCATGGCTCACTATGTGCCAGGGGGTCTATGGGGGTCTCAATGGCTCACTATGTGGCAGCAAGGGTCTTTGAGGGTCTCTGGGTCACTATGTGGCAGGGGGCTCTATGGGGATCACTACGTGGCAGAGGGACTCTGTGGGGTCACTATTGGGCAGGGGGGCCTATGGGTGGTCTCTGGCTCACTATGTGGCAGGGGATTCTCTATGGGGGTCTCCATGGCTCACTATGTGGCAGGGGGCTATTTGGGGGTCACTATGTGGCAGGGGAGGCTCTATGTGGCAGGGGGACTCTATGGTGGTCTCAATGGCTCACTATGTGGCAGAGGGGTCTATGGGGGTCTCAATGGCTCACTATATGGCAGTGGGCTCTATAGGGGTCACTATGTGGCAGGGGAGCTCTATGGGGGTCTCCATGGCTCACTATGTGGCAGGGGGCTCTATGGGGGTCACTATGTGGCAGGGGAGCTCTATGGGGGTCTCTATGGATCACTATGTGGCAGGGGGCTCTATGGGGGTCACTATGTGGCAGGGGGTTCTATGGGGGTCTCTGGCTCACTTTGTGGCAGGAGGCTCTATGAGGGTCTCTATGTGGCAAGGGGGGCTCTATGAAGGTCACTATTTGGCAGGGGGGTTATGGGGGGGTCTCTGGCTCACTATATGGTGGGCGGTTTATGGGGTCACTATGTGGCAGGGGGGCTCTATGAGTGGTCTCTGGCGCACTATATGGCAGGGGGCTCTATGGGGGTCACTATGTGGCAGGGGAGGCTCTATGGGGGTCTCAATAGCTCACTAAGTGGCAGGGGGCTCTATGGGGCTCACTATGTGGCAGGGGAGGTCTATGGTGGTCTTAATGGCTCACTATGTGGCAGGGGGCTCTTAGGGGCTCACTATGTGGCAGGGGGGATCTATGGGGTCTCAATGGCTAACTATATGGCAGGGGGGCTCTATAGGGGTCGCTATGTGGCAGGGGGCTCTATGGGGGTCTTAATGGCTCACTATGTGGCAGAGAGGGATCTATGGGGGGGGTCACTGTGGCAGGGGGGTCTCTGGGGGTCACTATCTGGCAGGGGGGTCTATGGGAGTCACTATGGGGCAGGGCTCTATGACGGTCTCCATGGCTCACTATGTGGCAGGGGGATCTATGGGGGTCTCAATGGCTCACTATGTGGCAGGGGGCTCTCTGGGGGTCACTATGTGGCAGGGGAGGCTCTATGTGGCAGGGGGGGCTCTATGGAGGTCTCAATGGCTCACTATGTGGCAGAGGGGTCTATGGGGGTCTCAATGGCTCACTATATGGCAGGGGGCTCTATGAGGGTCATTAGGAGGCAGGGGAGCTCTATGGGGGTCTCCATGGCTCACTATGTGGAAGGGGGCTCTATGGGGGTCACTATGTGGCAGGGGAGGCTCTATGTGGCAGGGGGGGCTCTATGGGGGTCTTAATGGATCACTATTTGGCAGGGGGGCCTATGGGTGGTCTCCGGCTCACTATGTGGCAGGGTAGGCTCTATGGGGGTCTCAATGGCTCACTATGTGGCAGGGGAGGCTCTATGGGGGTCTCCATGGCTCACTATGTGGCAGGGAGCTCTATGGGGGTCACTATGTGGCAGGGGAGCTCTATGGTGGTCTCCATGGCTCACTATGTGGCAGGGGGCTCTACGGGGTCACTATGTGGCAGGGGGCTCTATGGGGGTCTCTATGTGGCAGGGGGGGTCTATGGGGGTCTCAATAGCTCACTATGTGGCAGGGTGGGGGATGTGATGGGGTGGATCACTATTTGGCAAGGGAGGGTCTAAGGGGGGTCTCAATGGCTCACTATTTGGCAGGGGGCTCTATGGGGTCTCAATGGCTCAGTATTTTGCAGGGGGGTCTATGGGGGTCTCCCTGGCTCACTATGTGGCAGGGGGCTCTATGGGGGTCTCTATGTGGCAGGGGGTCTATGGGGGTCTCAATTCCTCACTATGTGTCAGGGGGCTCTACGGAGGTCACTATGTGGCAGGGGAGGCTCTATGGAGGTCACTATTTGGCAGGGGGCTCTATGGGGTCTCAATGGCTCAGTATTTGGCAGGGGGTCTTTGGGGGGTCTCAATGGCTCACTATGTGGCAGGGTGGGGCGGGGTGGGTCAGTATTTGGCAAGGGAGGGTCTATAGGGAGGGTCTCTGGCTCAGTATTTTGCAGGGGGGTCTATGGGGGTCTCAATGGCTCACTATGGGGCAGGGGGATCTATGGGGGTCTCCATGGCTCACTATATGGCAGGGGGCTATATGGGGTCACTATGTGGCAGGGGGCTTTATGGGGGTCTCTATGTGGCAGGGGGGCTCTATGGGGGTGGTCTCTGGCTCACTATGGGGCAGGGGGGTCTATGGGGGTCTCAATGGCTCACTATGTGGCAGAAGAGTCTATGGGGGTCTCAATGGCTCACTATGGGGCAGGGGGTCTATGGGGGTCTCAATGGCTCACTATATGGCAGGGGGCTCTATGGGGGTCAATATGTGGCAGGGGGGCTCTATGGGGGTCTCCATGGCTCACTATATGGCAGAGGGCTCTATGGGGGTCACTATGTGGCAGGGGAGGCTCTATGGTGGTCTCTGGCTCACTATGTGGCCGGGGGCTCTATGAGGGTCTCTATGTGGCAAGGGGGGGCTCTATAGGGGTCACTATTTGGCAGGGGGGTCTATGGGGGTCTCAATGGCTTACTATGTGGCAGGGGGGTCTATGGAGGTCTCAATGGCTCACTATGGGGCAGGGGGGTCTAGGGGGGTCTCAGTGGCTCACTATATGGCAGGGGGCTCT
Source organism: Colius striatus (assembly GCF_028858725.1). NCBI lineage: Eukaryota > Metazoa > Chordata > Aves > Coliiformes > Coliidae > Colius > Colius striatus. The sequence continues at coordinate 306,607 of NC_084768.1, forward strand.
ATGGGGTCACTATGTGGCAGGGGGCTCTATGAGGGTCTCTATGTGGCAGGGGGGGTCTATGGGGGGGTGTCTGGCTCACTATGTGGCAGGGGAGGCTCTATGTGGAAGTCTCAATGGCTCACTATATGGCAGGGGGCTCTATGGGGGTCACTATGTGGCAGGGGGCTCTATGGGGGTCTCCATGGCTTACTATGTTGCCGGGGGTTCTATGGGGTTCTTAATGGCTCACTATATGGCAGGGGGCTCTATGGGGGTCACTATGTGGCAGGGGGCTCTATGGGGGTCACTATGTGGCAGAGGGCTCTATGGAGGTCTCAATGGCTCAATATGTGGCAGAGAGGTCTATGGGGGTCTCAATGGCTAACTATATGGCAGGGGGCTCTATGGGGTCACTATGTGGCAGGGGGCTCTATGAGGGTCTCTATGTGGAAGGGGGGGTCTATGGGGGGGGTGTCTGGCTCACTATGTGGCAGGGGAGGCTCTATGTGGGGGTCTCAATGGCTCACTATATGGCAGGGGGCTCTATGGGGGTCACTATGTGGCCGGGGGCTCTATGAGGGTCTCTATGTGGCAAGGGGGGCTCTATAGGGGTCACTATTTGGCAGGGGGGTCTATGGGGGTCTCAATGGCTAACTATATGGCAGGGGGCTCTATGGGAGTCACTATGTGGCAGGGGAGCTCTATGGGGGTCTCAATTGCTCACTATGTGGCAGGGGGGTCTATGGGGGTCTCAATGGCTCACTATGGGGCAGGGGGGTCTATGGGGGTCTCAGTGGCTCACTATATGGCAGGGGGCTCTATGGGGTCACTATGTGGCAGGAGGCTCTATGAGGGTCTCTATGTGGCAGGGGGGGTCTATGGGGGGGGTGTCTGGCTCACTATGTGGCAGGGGAGGCTCTATGTGGAAGTCTCAATGGCTCACTATATGGCAGGGGGCTCTATGAGGGTCACTATGTGGCAGGGGGCTCTATGGGGGTCTCCATGGCTTACTATGTGGCCGGGGGTTCTATGGGGTTCTTAATGGCTCACTATATGGCAGGGGGCTCTATGAAGGTCACTATGTGGCAGGGGGCTCTATGGGGGTCACTATGTGGCAGAGGGCTCTATGGAGGTCTCAATGGCTCACTATATGGCAGGGGGCTCTGTGGGGTCACTATGTGGCAGGGGGCTCTATGAGGGTCTCTATGTGGCGGGGGGGTCTATGGGGGGGGTGTCTGGCTCACTATGTGGCAGGGGAGGCTCTATGTGGGGGTCTCAATGACTCACTATATGGCAGGGGGCTCTATGGGGGTCACTATGTGGCAGGGGGCTCTATGGGGGTCTCTGGCTCACTATGTGGCAGAGGGCTCTATGGAGGTCTCAATGGCTCACTATGTGGCAGAGGGGTCTATGGGGGTCTCAATGGCTCACTATATGGCAGGGGGCTCTATAGGTGTCACTATGTGGCAGGGGAGCTCTATGGAGGTCTCAATGGCTCACTATGTGGCAGGGGGGCTCTATGGGGGTCTCCATGGCTCACTATGTGGCAGGGGGCTCTCTGGGGGTCACTATGTGGCAGGGCAGCTCTATGGGGGTCTCCATGGCTCACTACGTGGCAGGGGGCTCTTAGGGGCTCACTATGTGGCAGGGGGGGATCTATGGGGTCTCAATGGCTCACTATATGGCAGGGGGGCTCTATGGGGGTCACTATGTGGCAGGGGGCTCTATGGGGGTCTTAATGGCTCACTATGTGGCAGAGAGGGATCTATGGGGGGGGTCACTGTGGCATGGGGGTCTATGGGGGTCACTATCTGGCAGGGGGGGCTCTATGGGAGTCACTACGTGGCAGGGCTCTATGGGGGTCTCAATGGCTCACTATGTGGCAGGGGGCTCTATGGGGATCACTACGTGGCAGGGGGACTCTGTGGGGTCACTATTTGGCAGGGGGGGCTCTATGGAGGTCTCAATGGTTCACTATGTGGTAGAGGTGTCTATGGGGGTCTCAATGGCTCACTATATGGCAGGGGGCTCTATAGGGGTCACTATGTGGCAGGGGAGCTCTATGGGTGTCTCCATGGCTCACTATGTGGCAGGGGGCTCTATGGGGGTCACTATGTGGCAGGGGAGCTCAATGGGGGTCTCCATGGCTCACTATGTGGCAGGGGGCTCTCTGGGGGTCACTATGTGGCAGGGGGCTCTATGGAGGTCTTAATGGGTCACTATGTGGCAGAGAGGGATCTATTGGGGGGGGTCTCTGTGGCATGTGGGTCTATGGGGGTCACTATCTGGCCGGGGGGGCTATATTGGAGTCAGTATGTGGCAGGGCTCTATGGGGGTCTCCATGGCTCACTATGTGGCAGGGGGGTCTATGGGGGTCTCAATGGCTCCTTATGTGGCAGCGGGGGTCTTTGGGGGTCTCTGGATCACTATGTGGCAGGGGGCTCTATGGGGATCACTACGTGGCAGGGGGGCTCTCTGGGGTCACTATTTGGCAGGGCGGCCTATGGGTGGTCTCCATGGCTCACTATGTGGCAGGGAGGGTCTATGGGGGTCTTAATGGCTCACTATATGGCAGGGGGCTCTATGGGGGTGACTATGTGGCAGGGGGGTCTATGGGGGTCTCTGGCTCACTATGTGGCAGGGGGCTCTATGAGGGTCTCTATGTGGCAAGGTGGGCTGTATGAAGGTCACTATTTGGCAGGGGGGTCTATGGGGGGGTATCTGGCTCACTATATGGCAGGGAGCTCTTTGGGGGTCACTATGTGGCAGGGGGTTCTCTATGGCTCACTATGTGGCAGGGGGGTCTATGGGGGTCTCCATGGCTAACTATGTGGCAGGGGGCTCTATGGGGGTCTCTATGTGGCAGGGGGTCTATGGGGGTCTCAATAGCTAACTATGTGGCAGGGGGCTCTTTGGAGGTCACTATGTGGCAGGGGAGGCTCTATGGGGGTCTCAATGGCGCACTATATGGCAGGGGGCTCTATGGGAGTAACTATGTGGCAGAGGAGCTCTATGGTGGTCTCCATGGCTCACTATATGGCAGAGGGCTCTATGGGGGTCACTATGTGGCAGGGGAGGCTCTATGGGGGTCTCCATGGCTCACTATATGGCAGAGGGGTCTATGGGCCTCACTATGTGGCAGGGGGGCTCTATGGGGGTCTCCATGGCTCACTATGAGGCAGGGGGGTCTATGGGGGTCTTAATGGCTCACTATATGGCAGGGGGCTCTATAGGGGTTACTATGTGGCAGGGTAGCTCTATGGGGGTCTCCATGGCTCACTATGTGGCAGGGGGCTCTTAGGGGCTCACTATGTGGCAGGAGGGGATCTATGGGGTCTGAATGGCTCACTATATGGCAGGGGGCTCTATGGGGTCACTATGTGGCAGGGGGCTCTATGGGGGTCTCTATTTGGCAGGGGGGTCTATGGGGGGGTCTCTGGCTCACTATGGGGCAGGGGGGTCTATGGGGGTCTCTATGTGGCAGGGGGGGTCTATGGGGGTCTCAATGGCTCACTATATGGCAGGGGGCTCTATGGGAATCACTATGTGGTGAGGAGGCTCTATGTGGCTCTCCATGACTCACTATGTGGCAGGGGGTCTATGGGGGTCTCAATGGCTCACTATATGGCAGGGGTTCTCTATGGGGTCACTATGTGGCAGGTGGAGCTCTATGGCGGTCTCTATGGCTCAGTATGTGGCAGGGGGATCTATGGGGGTCTCAGACTCACTATGTGGCAGGGGGGCTCTATGGGGATCACTATGTGGCAGGGGCGTCTATGGGGGGGTCTCAATGGCTCACTATATGGCAGTGGGCTCTATGGGGGTCACTATGTGGCAGGGGGGGATCTATGGGGTCTCAATGGCTCACTATATGGCGGGGGGCTCTATAGGGGTCACTATGTGGCAGGGGGCTCTATGGGGGTCTTAATGGCTAACTATGTGGCAGAGAGGGATCTATGGGGGGGGTCACTGTGGCAGGGGGGTCTATGGGGGTCACTATCTGGTAGGGGGGTCTATGGGTGTCACTATGTGGCAGGGCTCTATGGGGGTCTCCATGGCTCACTATGTGGCAGGGGGGTCTATGGGGGTCTCAATGGCTCACTATGTGGCAGGGGGCTCTCTGGGGGTCACTATGTGGCAGGGGAGGCTCTATGTGGCCGGGGGGGCTCTATGGAGTTCTCAATGGCTCACTATGTGGCAGAGTGGTCTATGGGGGTCTCAATGGCTCAGTATATGGCAGGGGGCTCTATGAGGGTGATTATGTGGCAGGGGAGCTCTATGGGGGTCTCCATGGCTCACTATGTAACAGGGGGCTGTATGAAGGTCACTATGTGGCAGGGGAGGCTCTATGTGGCAGGGAAGGCTCTATGGGGGTCTTAATGGCTCACTATTTGGCAGGGGGCCTATGGGTGGTCTCTGGCTCACTATGTGGCAGGGGAGGCTCTATCGGGGTCTCAATGGCTCACTATGTGGCAGGGGAGGCTCTATGGAGGTCCCAATGGCTCACTATGTGGCAGGGGGCTCTATGGGGGTCACTATGTGGCAGGGGAGGCTCTATGTGGCAGGGGGGGCTCTATGGGGTCTCAATGGCTCACTATATGGCAAGGGGCTCTATGGGGGTCACTATGTGGCAAGGGCTCTATGGGGGTCTCAATTGCTCACTATATGGCAGGGGGCTTTATGAGGGTCACTATGTGGCAGGGGAGGCTCTATGGGGTCTGAATGGCTCACTATGTGGCAGGGGGCTCTCTGGGGGTAACTATGTGGCAGGGGAGGCTCTATGGGGGTCTCTATGTGGCAGGGGGGGTCTATGGGGGGGGGTCTCTGGCTCACTATGTGGCAGAGGGCTCTCTGGGGGTAACTATGTGGCAGGGGAGTCTCTATGGGGGTCACTATGTGGCAGGGGAGGTCTATGAAGTTCTTAATGGCTCACTATATGGCAGGGGGCTCTATGGGGGTCACTATGTGGCAGGGGGCTCTATGGGGGTCTCTGGTTCACTATGTGGCAGAGGGCTCTATGGAGGTCTCAATGCCTCACTATGTGGCAGAGGGGTCTATGGGGGTCTCAATGGCTCACTATATGGCAGGGGGCTCTATAGGGGTCACTATGTGGCAGGGGAGCTCTATGGGGGTCTCCATGGCTCACTATGTTGCAGGGGGCTCTTAGGGGCTCACTATGTGGCAGGGGGGGATCTATGGGGTGTCAATGGCTCACTATATGGCAGGGGGGCTCTCTGGGGGTCACTATGTGGCAGGGGGCTCTATGGTTGTCTTAATGGCTCACTATGTGGCAGAGAGGGATCTATGGGGGGGGTCACTGTGGCATGGGGGTCTATGGGGGTCACTATCTGTCGGGGGGGGCTCTATGGGAGTCACTATGTGGCAGGGCTCTATGGGGGTCTCCATGACTCACTATGTGACAGGGGGGTCTATGGGGGTCTCAATGGCTCCTTATGTGGCAGCGGGGGTCTTTGGGGGTCTCTGGATCACTATGTGGCAGGTTGCTCTATGGGGATCACTACGTGGCAGGGGGGCTCTCTGGGGTCACTATTTGGCAGGGGGGCCTATGGGTGGTCTCCATGGCTCACTATGTGGCAGGGAGGGTCTATGGGGTTCTTAATGGCTCACTATATGGCAAGGGGCTGTATGGGAGTCACTATGTGGCAAGGGCTCTATGGGGGTCTCAATGACTCACTATATGGCAGGGGGCTCTATGGGGGTCACTATGTGGCAGGGGGCTCTATGGGGGTCTCTGGCTCACTATGTGGCAGGGGGCTCTTTGGGGGTCTCCATGGCTCACTACGTGGCAGGGGGCTCTTAGGGACTCACTATGTGGCAGGGGGGGATCTATGGGGTCTCAATGGCTCACTATATGGCAGGGGGGCTCTATGGGGGTCACTATGTGGCAGGGGGCTCTATGGGGGTCTCCATGGCTTACTATCTGGCAGGGGGGGCTCTATGGGAGTCACTATGTGGCAGGAGGCTCTATGGGGTTCTCCATGGATCACTGTATGGCAGGGGGCTGTATGGGGCTCACTATGTGGCAGGAGGCTCTATGGAGGTCACTATGTGGCAGGGGGCTCTATGGGGGTCTTAATGGCTCACTATGTGGCAGAGAGGGATCTATGGGGGGGGTCACTGTGGCATGGGGGTCTATGGGGGTCACTATCTGTCGGGGGGGGCTCTATGGGATTCACTATGTGGCAGGGCTCTATGGGGGTCTCCATGGCTCACTATGTGGCAGGGGGGTCTATGGGGGTCTCAATGGCTCCTTATGTGGCAGCGGGGGTCTTTGGGGTTCTCTGGATCACTATGTGGCAGGGTGCTCTATGGGGATCACAACGTGGCAGGGGGGCTCTCTGGGGTCACTATTTGGCAGGGGGGCCTATGGGTGGTCTCCATGGCTCACTATGTGGCAGGGAGGGTCTATGGGGGTCTTAATGGCTCACTATATGGCAAGGGGCTGTATGGGAGTCACTATGTGGCAAGGGCTCTATGGGGGTCTCAATGACTCACTATATGGCAGGGGGCTCTATGGGGGTCACTATGTGGCAGGGGGCTCTATGGGGGTCTCTGGCTCACTATGTGGCAGGGGGCTCTTTGGGGGTCTCCATGGCTCACTACGTGGCAGGGGGCTCTTAGGGGCTCACTATGTGGCAGGGGGGGATCTATGGGGTCTCAATGGCTCACTATATGGCAGGGGGGCTCTATGGGGGTCACTATGTGGATGGGGGCTCTATGGGGGTCTTAATGGCTCACTATGTGGCAGAGAGGGATCTATGGGGGTGGTCACTGTGGCATGGGGGTCTATGGGGGTCACTATCTGGCAGGGGGGGCTCTATGGCAGTCACTATGTGGCAGGGCTCTATGGGGGTCTCCATGGATCACTATGTGGCAGGGGGGTCTATGGGGGTCTCAATGGCTCACTATGTGGCAGCAAGGGTCTTTGAGGGTCTCTGGGTCACTATGTGGCAGGGGGCTCTATGGGGATCACTACGTGGCAGGGGGACACTGTGGGGTCACTATTTGGCAGGGGGGCCTATGGGTGGTCTCTGGCTCACTATGTGGCAGGGGAGGCTCTATGGGGGTCTCAATGGCTCACTATGTGGCGGGGGACCTCTATGGGGGTCTCAATGGCTCACTATGTGGCAGGGGGGTCTCTGGGGGTCACTATGTGGCAGGGGAGGCTATATGTGGCAGGGGGGGCTCTATGGGGGTCTTAATGGCTCACTATGTGGCAGGGGGTTCTATGGGGGTCTTAATGGCTCACTATATGGCAAGGGGCTCTATGGGGGTCACTATGTGGCAGGGGGGTCTATGGGGGTCTCTGGCTCACTATGTGGCAGGGGGCTCTATGAGGGTCTCTATGTGGCAAGGGGGGCTCTATGAAGGTCACTATTTGGCAGGGGGGTCTATGGGAGGGTCTCTGGCTCACTATATGGTGGGGGGTTTATTGGGTCACTATGTGGCAGGGGGGCTCTATGGGTGGTCTCTGGCTCACTATATGGCAGGGGGCTCTATGGGGGTCACTATGTGGCAGGGGGTTCTCTATGACTCACTATGTGGCAGGGGGGTCTATGGGGGTCTCCATGGCTCACTATGTGGCAGGGGGCTCTTTGGAGGTCACTATGTGGCAGAGGAGGCTCTATGGGGGTCTCAATGGTTCACTATATGGCAGGGGGTCTATGGGGGTCTCCATGGCTCACTATATGGCAGGGGGCTCTATGGGGGAAACTATGTGGCAGGGGACGCTCTATGGGGGTCTCCATGGCTCACTATATGGCAGAGGGCTCTATGGGGGTCACTATGTGGCAGGGGAGGCTCTATGGGGGTGTCCATGGCTCACTATATGGCAGAGGGCTCTATGGTGGTCACTATGTGGCAGGGGGGCTCTATGGGGGTCTCCTTGGCTCACTATGTGGCAGGTTGGGATCTATGGGGTCTCCATGGCTCACTATATGGCAGGGGGCTCTATAGGGGTCACTATGTGGCAGGGGAGCTCTATGGGGGCCTCATTGGCTCACTATGTGGCAGGGAGATCTATGGGGGTCTCAGACTCACTATATGGCAGGGGGGCTCTATGAGGATCACTATGTGGCAGGGGCGTCTATGGGGGGGTCTCAATGGCTCACTATATGGCAGGGGGCTCTATGGGGGTCACTATGTGGCAGGGGGCTCTATGGGGGTCTCAATAGCTCACTATGTGGCAGGCAGCTCTATAGGGGTCACTATGTGGCAGGTGAGCTCTATGGGGGTCTCAATGGCTCACTATGTGGCAGGGGGCACTTAGGGGCTCACTATGTGGCAGGGGGGGATCTATGGGGTCTCCATGGCTCACTATGTGGCAGAGGTTCTCTATGGGGTCACTATGTGGCAGGTGGAGCTCTATGGGGGTCTCTATGGCTCACTATGTGGCAGGGGGATATATGGGGGCCTCAATGGCTCACTATGTGGCAGGGAGGTCTATGGTGGTCTCAGACTCACTATATGGCAGGGGGCTCTATGGGGGTCACTATGTGGCAGGGGGCTCTATGGGGGTCTCATTAGCTCACTATGTGGCAGGGGGCTCTTAGGGGCTCACTATGTGGCAGAGGGGGATCTATGGGGTCTCAATGGCTCACTATATGGCAGGGGGATCTTTGGGGGTCACTATGTGGCAGGGGGTTCTCTATGGGTCACTATGTGGCAGGGGGGTCTATGGGGGTCTCCATGGCTCACTATGTGGCAGAGGGGGCTCTATGGGGGTCTCTATGTGGCAGGGGGTCTATGGGGGTCTCAATAGCTAACTATGTGGCAGGGGGCTCTTTGGAGGTCACTATGTGGCAGGGGAGGCTCTATGGGGGTCTCAATGGCGCACTATATGGCAGGGGGCTCTATGGGAGTCACTATGTGGCAGAGGAGCTCTAAGGTGGTCTCCATGGCTCACTATATGGCAGAGGGCTCTATGGAAGTCACTATGTGGCAGGGGAGGCTCTATGGGGGTCTCCATGGCTCACTATATGGCAGAGGGGTCTATGGGCCTCACTATGTGGCAGGGGGGCTCTATGGGGGTCTCCATGGCTCACTATGTGGCAGGGGGGTCTATGGGGGTCTTAATGGCTCAATATATGGCAGGGGGCTCTATAGGGGTAACTATGTGGCAGGGGAGCTCTATGGGGGTCTCCATGGCTCACTATGTGGCAGGGGGCTCTTAGGGGCTCACTATGTGGCAGGAGGGGATCTATGGGGTCTGAATGGCTCACTATATGGCAGGGGGCTCTATGGGGTCACTATGGGGCAGGGGGGTCTATGGGGGTCTCTATGTGGCAGGGGGGGTCTATGGGGGTCTCAATGGCTCACTATATGGCAGGGGTTCTCTATGGGGTCACTATGTGGCAGGTGGAGCTCTATGGGGGTCTCTATGGCTCAGTATGTGGCAGGGGGATCTATGGGGGTCTCAGACTAACTATATGGCAGGGGGGCTCTATGGGGGTCACTATGTGGCAGGGGGGCTCTATGGGGATCACTATGTGGCAGGGGCGTCTATGGGGGGGTCTCAATGGCTAACTATATGGCAGTGGGCTCTATAAGGGTCACTATGTGGCAGGGGGCTCTATGGGGGTCTCAATAGCTCACTATGTGGCAGGGGGCTCTATGGGGGTCACTATGTGGCAGGGGAGGCTCTATGGGGGGGTCTCAATGGCTCACTATATGGCAGTGGGCTCTATGTGGGTCACTATGTGGCAGGGGGCTCTATGGGGGTCTCAATAGCTCACTATGTGGCAGGGGGCTCTATGGGGGTCTCAATGGCTCACTATGTGGCAGGGGGCTCTTAGAGGCTCACTATTTGGCAGGGGGGGATCTATGGGGTCTCAATGGCTCACTATATGGCGGGGGGCTCTATAGGGGTCACTATGTGGCAGGGGGCTCTATGGGGGTCTTAATGGCTCACTATGTGGCAGAGAGGGATCTATGGGGGGGTCACTGTGGCAGGGGGGTCTATGGGGGTCACTATCTGGCAGGGGGGTCTATGGGTGTCACTATGTGGCAGGGCTCTATGGGGGTCTCCATGGCTCACTATGTGGCAGGGGGGTCTATGGGGGTCTCAATGGCTCACTATGTGGCAGGGGGCTCTCTGGGGGTCACTATGTGGCAGGGGAGGCTCTATGTGGCCGGGGGGGCTCTATGGAGTTCTCAATGGCTCACTATGTGGCAGAGTGGTCTATGGCGGTCTCATTGGCTCAGTATATGGCATGGGGCTCTATGAGGGTCATTATGTGGCAGGGGAGCTCTATGGGGGTCTCCATGGCTCACTATGTGACAGGGGGCTCTATGGGGGTCACTATGTGGCAGGGGAGGCTCTATGTGGCAGGGGGGGCTCTATGGGGGTCTTAATGGCTCACTATTTGGCAGGGGGCCTATGGGTGGTCTCTGGCTCACTATGTGGCAGGGGAGGCTCTATGGGGGTCTCAATGGCTCACTATGTGGCAGGGGAGGCTCTATGGGGGTCTCAATGGCTCACTATTTTGCAGGGGGCTCTATCTGGGTCACTATGTGGCAGGGGAGCTCTATGGTGGTCTCCATGGCTCACTATATGGCAAGGGGCTCTATGGGGGTCACTATGTGGCAAGGGCTCTATGGGGGTCTCAATTGCTCACTATATGGCAGGGGGCTTTATGAGGGTCACTATGTGGCAGGGGAGACTCTATGGGGTCTGAATGGCTCACTATGTGGCAGGGGGCTCTCTGGGGGTAACTATGTGGCAGGGGAGGCTCTATGGGGGTCTCTATGTGGCAGGGGGGGTCTATGGGAGGGGTCTCTGGCTCACTATGTGGCAGAGGGCTCTCTGGGGGTAACTATGTGGCAGGGGAGGCTCTATGGGGGTCACTATGTGGCAGGGGGGTCTATGGGGGTCACTATGTGGCAGGGGGCTCTATGGGGGTCTCTGGCTCACTATGTGGCAGAGGGCTCTATGGAGGTCTCAATGGCTCACTATGTGGCAGAGGGGTCTATGGGGGTCTCAATGGCTCACTATATGGCAGGGGGCTCTATAGGGGTCACTATGTGGCAGGGGAGCTCTATGGGGGTCTCCATGGCTCACTATGTGGCAGGGGACTCTTAGGGGCTCACTATGTGGCAGGGGGGTTCTATGGGGTCTCAATGGCTCACTATATGGCAGGGGGGCTCTATGGGGGTCACTATGTGGCAGGGGGCTCTATGGGGGTCTTAATGGCTCACTATGTGGCAGAGAGGGATCTATGGGGGGGTCACTGTGGCATGGGGGTCTATGGGGGTCACTATCTGGCAGGGTGGTCTATGGGAGTCACTATGTGGCAGGGCTCTATGGGGGTCTCCGTGGCTCACTATGTGGCAGGGGGGTCTATGGGGGTCTCAATGGCTCACTATATGGCAGGGGGCTCAATGAGGGTCATTATGTGGCAGGGGAGCTCTATGGGGGTCTCCATGGCTCACTATGTGGAAGGGGGCTCTATGGGGGTCACTATGTGGCAGGGGAGGCTCTATGTGGCAGGGGGGGCTCTATGGGGGTCTTAATGGCCCACTATTTGGCAGGGGGGCCTATGGGTGGTCTCTGGCTCACTATGTGACAGGGGAGGCTCTATGGGGGTCTCACTGGCTCACTATGTGGCAGGGGAGGCTCTATGGGGGTCCCAATGGATCACTATGTGGCAGGAGCTCTATGGGGGTCACTATGTGGCAGGGGAGGTCTATGGTGGTCTCCATGGCTCACTATGTGGCACGGGGCTCTCTGGGGGTCACTATGTGGCAGGGGAGGCTTTATGTGGCAGGGGGGTCTCTATGGGGTCTCAATGGCTCACTATATGGCAAGGGGCTCAATGGGGGTCACTATGTGGCAGCGGGCTCTATGGGGGTCTCAATGGCTCACTATATGGCAGGGGGCTTTATGAGGGTCACTGTGTGGCAGGGGGCTCTCTGGGGGTAACTATGTGGCAGGGGAGGCTCTATGGGGGTCTCTATGTGGCAGGGGGGCTCTATGGGTGTCTCAATGGCTCACTATGTGGCAGGGGGGTCTATGGGGGTCTCCATGGCTCACTATATGGCAGGGGGCTCTATGGGCTCACTATGTGGCAGGGGGCTCTATGGGGGTCTCTATGTGGCAGGGAGGGTCTATGGGGGTGTCTCTGGCTCACTATGGGGCAGGGGGGTCTATGGTTGTCTCAATGGCTCACTGTGTAGCAGGGGGCTCTATGGGGTCACTATGTGGCAGGGGGAGGCTCTATGGGGGTCTCTCTGGCTCACTATGTGGCAGGGGGATCTATGGGGGCCTCAATGGCTCACTATATGGCAGGGGGTCTATGGGGGTCACTATGTGGCAGGGGAGGCTCTATGGTGGTCTTTGGCTCACTATGTGGCAGAGAGGGATCTATGGGGGGTCACTGTGGCGGGGGGGGTCTATGGGGGTCACTATCTGGCAGGGGGTCTCTATGGGAGTCACTATGTGGCAGGGGTCTATGGGGGTCTCTATGTGGCAGGGGGGGTCTATGGGGGGGGTGTCTGGCTCACTATGTGGCAGGGGAGGCACTATGGGGGGGTCTCAATGGCTCACTATATGGCAGGGGGCTCTATGGGGGTCACTATGTGGCAGGGGGCTCTATGGGGGTCTCCATGGCTTACTATGTGGCAGGGGGGGGTCTATGGGGATCTTAATGGCTCACTATATGGCAGGGGGTTCTCTATGGCTCACTATATGGCAGGGGGGTCTATGGGGGTCTCTATGTGGCCGGGGGTCTATGGGGGTCTCAATAGCTCACTATGTGGCAGGGGGCTCTATGGAGGTGACTATGTGGCAGGGGAGGCTCAATGGGGGTCTCAATGGCTCACTATATGGCAGGGGGGTCTATGGGGTCTCAATGGCTCACTATGTGGCGGGGGGGGTCTATGGGGTCTCTATGGCTCACTATATGGCAGGGGACTCTATGAGGGTCACTATGTGGCAGGGGAGGCTCTATGGGGTCTCAATGGCTCACTATATGGCAGGGGGCTCTATGGGGGTCACTATGTAGCAGGGGGGCTCTATGGGGGTCTCAATGGCTCACTATATGGCAGGGGTCTCTATGGGGGTCACTGTGTGGCAGGGGGTCTCTATGGGGGTCTCCATGGCTCACTATGTGGCAGGGGGGGTCTATGGGAGTCACTATGTGGCAGGGCTCTATGGGGGTCTCCATGGCTACACTATGTGGCAGGGGGTTCTCTATGGATCACTATGTGGCAGGGGGCTCTCTGGGGGTCACTATGTGGCAGGGGAGGCTCTATGTGGCAGGGGGGGCTCTATGGAGGTCTCAATGGCTCACTATGTGGCAGAGGGGTCTATGGGGGTCTCAATGGCTCACTATATGGCAGGGGGCTCTATGAGGGTCATTATGTGGCAGGGGAGCTCTATGGGGGTCTCCATGGCTCACTATGTGGAAGGGGGCTCTATGGGGGTCACTATGTGACAGGGGAGGCTCTATGTGGCAGGGGGGGCTCTATGGGGGTTTTAATGGCTCACTATTTGGCAGGGGGGCCTATGGGTGGTCTCTGGCTCACTATGTGGCAGGGGAGGCTCTATGGGGGTCTCAATGGCTCACTATGTGGCAGGGGAAGCTCTATGGGGGTCCCATTGGCTCACTATGTGGCAGGGGGCTCTATGGGGGTCACTATGTGGCAGGGGAGCTCTATGGTGGTCTCTATGGCTCACTATGTGGCAGGGGGCTCTCTGGGGGTCACTATGTGGAAGGGGAGGCTCTATGTGGCAGGGGGGGCTCTATGGGGTCTCAATGGCTGACTATATGAAAAGGGGCTCTATGGGGGTCACTATGTGGCAAGGGCTCTATGGGGGTCTCAATGGCTCACTATTTTGCAGGGGGCTCGATGGGGGTCACTATGTGGCAGCGGGCTCTATGGGGGTCTCAATGGCTCACTATATGGCAGGGGGCTTTAGGAGGGTCACTATGTGGCAGGGGAGGCTCTATTGGAGGGTCTCAATGGCTGACTATATGGCAGGGGGCTCTTTGGGGGTCACGATGTTGCAGGGGGGCTCTATGGGGGTCTCCATGGCTCACTATGTGGCAGGGAGCTCTCTGGGGGTCACTATGTGGCAGGGGAGGCTCTATGGGGGTCTCTATGTTGCAGGGGGGGTCTATGGGGGGGGTCTTTGGCTCACTATGTGGCAGGGGGGCTCTATGGGTGTCTCAATGGCTCACTATGTGGCAGGGGGGTCTATGGGGGTCTCAATGGCTCACTATGGGGCAGGGGGGTCTATGGGGGTCTCAATGACTCACTATATGGCAGGGGCTCTATGGGGGTCCCCATGGCTCACTATATGGCAGGGGGCTCTATGGGGTCACTATGTGGCAGGGGGCTCTATGGGGGTCTCTATGTAGCAGGGGGGGTCTATGGGGGGGGTCTCTGGCTCACTATGGGGCAGGGGGGTCTATGGGGGTCTTAATGTCTCACTATGTGGCAGGGGGGTCTATGGGGGTCTCAATGGCTCACTATGGGGCAGGGGGGTCTATGGGGGTCTCAATGGCTCACTATATGGCAGGGGCTCTATGGGGGTCTCCATGGCTCACTATATGGCAGGGGGCTCTATGGGGTCACTATGTGGCAGGGGGCTCTATGGGGGTCTCTATGTAGCAGGGGGGGTCTATAGGGGGGGTCTCTGGCTCACTATGGGGCAGGGGGGCTCTATGGGGGTCTCAATGGCTCACTATGTGGCAGGGGGGTCTATGGGGGTCTCAATGGCTCACTATGGGGCAGGGGGGTCTATGGGGGTCTCAATGGCTCACTATATGGCAGGGGCTCTATGGGGGTCTCCATGGCTCACTATATGGCAGGGGGCTCTATGTGGTCACTATATGGCAGGGGCTCTATGGGGGTCACTATGGCTCACTATATGGCAGAGGGCTCTATGGGGGTCACTATGTGGCAGGGGGGTCTATGGGGGTCTCTGGCTCACTATGTGGCAGAGGGCTCTATGGAGGTCTCAATGGCTCACTATGTGGCAGAGGGGTCTATGGGGGTCTCAATGACTCACTATATGGCAGGGGGCTCTATAGGGGTCACTATGTGGCAGGGCAGCTCTATGGGGGTCTCCATTGCTCACTACGTGGCAGGGGGCTCTTAGGGGCTCACTATGTGGCAGGGGGGGATCTATGGGGTCTCAATGGCTCACTATATGGCAGGGGGGCTCTATGGGGATCACTATGTGGCAGGGTGCTCTATGGGGGTCTTAATGGCTCACTATGTGGCAGAGAGAGATCTATGGGGGTGGTCACTGTGGCATGGGGGTCTATGGGGGTCACTATCTGGCAGGGGGGGCTCTATGGGAGTCACTATGTGGCAGGGCTCTATGGGGGTCTCCATGGCTCACTATGTGGCAGGGGGCTCTATGGGGGTCTCAATGGCTCCTTATGTGGCAGCGGGGGTCTTTGGGGGTCTCTGGGTCACTATGTGGCAGGGGGCTCTATGGGGATCACTACGTGGAAGGGGGGCTCTCTGGGGTCACTATTTGGCAGGGGGGCCTATGGGTGGTCTCTGGCTCACTATGTGGCAGGGGAGGCTCTATGGGGGTCACTATGTGGCAGGGGAGCTCTATCGGGGTCTCCATGGCTCACTATGTGGCAGGGGGCTCTCTATGGGTCACTATGTGGCAGGGGGGTCTATGGGGGTCTCCATGGCTCACTATGTGGCAGGGGGCTCTATGGAGGTCACTATGTTGCAGGGCAGCTCTATGGGGGTCTCCATGGTTCACTATGTGGCAGGGGGCTCTTAGGGGCTCACTATGTGGCAGGGGGGGATCTATGGGGTCTCCATGGCTCACTATATGGCAGGGGGGCTCTATGGGGGTCACTATGTGGCAGGGGGCTCTATGGGGGTCTTAATGGCTCACTATGTGGCAGAGAGGGATCTATGGGGGTGGTCACTGTGGCATGGGGGTCTATGGGGGTCACTATCTGGCAGGGGGGGCTCTATGGGAGTCACTATGTGGCAGGGCTCTATGGGGGTCTCCATGGCTCACTATGTGGCAGGGGGGTCTATGGGGATCTCAATGGTTCACTATGTGGCAGGGGGTCTATGGGGGTCTCAATGGCTCACTATATAGCAGGAAGCTCTATGGGGTCACTATGTGGCAGGGGGAGGCTCTATGGAGGTCTCAATGGCTCACTATTTGGCAGAGGGGTCTATGGGCGTCTCAATGGCTCACTATATGGCAGAGGGCTCTATGGGGGTCACTATGTGGCAGGGGGCTCTATGGGGGTCTCCATGGCTTACTATGTGGCGGGGGGGGTCTATGGGGATCTTAATGGCTCACTATATGGCAGGGGGGCTCTATGGGGGTCACTATGTGGCAGGGGGCTCTATGGGGGTCTTAATGGCTCACTATGTGGCAGAGAGGGATCTATGGGGGTGGTCACTGTGGCATGGGGGTCTATGGGGGTCACTATCTGGCAGGGGGGGCTCTATGGGGGTCACTATGTGGCAGGGGGCTCTATGGGGGTCACTATGTGGCAGGGGAGGCTCTATGGGGGGGTCTCAATGGCTCACTATATGGCAGGGGGCTCTATGGGGGTCACTTTGTGGCAGGGGGGCTCAATGGTGGTCTCTATGGCTCACTATATGGCAGGGGGCTCTATGGGGGTCACTATGTTGCAGGGGGCTCTATGGGGGATTCTGGCTCACTATGTGGCAGAGGGCTCTATGGAGGTCTCAATGGCTCACTATGTGGCAGAGGGGTCTATGGGGGTCTCAATGGCTCTATATGTGGCAGGGGGGTCTATGGGGGTCTCAATGGCTCACTATGGGGCAGGGGGGTCTATGGGGTTCTCAGTCGCTCACTATATGGCAGGGGGCTCTATGGGGTCACTATGTGGTAGGGGGCTCTATGGGGGTCTCTATGTGGCAGGGGGAGTCTATGGGGGGGTGTCTGGCTCACTATGTGGCAGGGGGGGTCTATGGGGATCTTAATGGCTCACTATATGGCAGGGGCCTCTATGGGGGTCACTCTGTGGCAGGGGGCTCTATGGGGGTCTTTGGCTCACTTTGTGGCAGAGGGCTCTATGGAGGTCTCAATGGCTCACTATGTGGCAGGGGAGCTCTATGGGGGTCTCCATGGCTCACTACGTGGCAGGGGGCTCTTAGTGGCTCACTATGTGGCAGGGGGGTCTATGGGGGTCTCATGGCTCACTATGTGGCAGGGGGTCTATGGGGGTCACTATGTGGCAGGGGAGGCTCTATGGGGGTCTCCATGGCTCACTATGTGGCAGGGGGCTCTATGGGGGTCACTATGTGGCAGGGGTCTTTATGGGGGTCTCAATGGCTCACTATATGGCAGAGGGCTCTATGGGGGTCGCTATGTGGCAGGGGGCTCTATGGGGGTCTTAATGGCTCACTATGTGGCAGAGAGGGATCTATGGGGGGGGTCACTGTGGCATGGGGGTCTATGGGTGTCACTATCTGGCAGGGGGGGCTCTATGGGAGTCACTATGTGGCAGGGATCTATAGGGGTCTCCATGGCTCACTATATGGCAGTGGGGTCTACGGGGGTCTCAATGGCTCCTTATGTGGCAGCGGGGTTCTTTGGGGGTCTCTGGATCACTATGTGGCAGGGGGCTCTAGGGGATCACTACGTGGCAGGGGGGCTCTCTGGGGTCACTATTTGGCAGGGGGGCCTATGGGTGGTCTCCATGGCTCACTATGTGGCAGGGAGGGTCTATGGGGGTCTTAATGGCTCACTATATGGCAGGGGGTCTATGGGGGTCACTATGTGGCAGGGGGCTTTATGGGGGTCTCTGGCTCACTATGTGGCAGAGATCTCTATGGAGGTCTTAATGGCTCACTATGTGGCAGGGGGCTCTCTGGGGGTCACTATGTGGCAGGGGAGGCTCTATGTGGCAGGGGGGGCTCTATGGAGGTCTCAATGGCTCACTATGTGGCAGAGCGGTCTATGGGGGTTTCAATGGCTCACTATATGGCAGGGGGCTCTATAGGGGTCACTATGTGGCAGGGGAGCTCTGTGGGGTTCTCCATGGCTCACTATGTGGCAGGGGGCTCTATGGGGGTCACTATGTGGCAGGGGAGCTCTATGGGGGTCTCCATGGTTCACTATGTGGCAGGGGGCTCTATGGGGGTCACTATGTGGCAGGGGAGCTCTATGGTGGTCTCCATGGCTCACTATGTGGCAGGGGGCTCTATGGGGGTCACTATGTGGCAGGGGAGCTCTATGGGGGTCTCCATGGCTCACTATGTGGCAGGGGACTCTCTGGGGGTCACTATGTGGCAGGGGAGGCTCTATGTGGCAGGGGGGGCTCTATGGGGGTCTTAATGGCTCACTATGTGGCATGGGGTTCTATGGGGTCTTAATGGCTCATTATATGGCAAGGGGGTCTATGGGGGTCACTATGTGGCAGGGGGGTCTATGGGGGTCTCTGGCTCACTATGTGGCAGGGGGCTCTATGAGGGTCTCTATGTGGCAAGGGGGGCTCTATGGGTGGTCTCCATGGCTCACTATGTGTCAGGGGGTGTCTATGGGGGTCTTAATGGCTCACTATATGGCAGGGGGCTCTATAGGGGTCACTATGTGGCAGGGGAGCTCTATGGGGGTCTCCATGGCTCACTATATGGCAGGGGGCTCTATAGGGGTCACTATGTGGCAGGGGAGCTCTATGGAGGTCTCCATGGCTCACTATGTGGTAGGGGGCTCTTAGGGGCTCACTATGTGGCAGGGGGGGATCTATGGGGTCTCAATGGCTCACTATATGGCAGGGGGGCTCTATGGGGGTCACTATGTGGCAGGGGGCTCTGTGGGGGTCTTAATGGCTCACTATGTGGCAGAGAGGGATCTATAGGGGTGGTCACTGTGACATGGGGGTCTATGGGGGTCACTATCTGGCAGGGGGGGCTCTATGGGAGTCACTATGTGGCAGGGCTCTATGGGGGTCTCCATGGCTCACTATGTGGCAGGGGGGTCTATGGGGGTCTCAATGGCTCACTATGTGGCAGGGGGTTCTATGGGGGTCTCAATGGCTCAGTATTTGGCAGGGGGGTCTATGGGGGATCACTATGTGGCAGGGGTCTCTATGGGGGTCTCAATGGCTCAGTATTTGGCAGGGAGTCTATGGGGGGGGTCTCTGGCTCACTATGTGGCAGAGGGGGCTCTATGGGGGGGTCTCAATGGCTCACTATGTGGCAGGGGGGTCTATGGGGGTCTCAATGGCTCAGTATTTGGCAGGGGGGTCTATGGGTGGTCACTATGTGGCAGGGGTGCTCTATGGGGTTCTCAATAGCTCACTATGTGGCAGGGTGGGGGATGGGATGGGGTGGGTCACTATTTGGCAAGGGAGGGTCTATGGGGGGGTCTCAATGACTCACTATTTGGTAGGGAGTCTATGGGGGGGTCTTTGGCTCACTATGTGGCAGGGTGGGGGATGGGATGGGGGGCTGGGTCACTATGTGGCAGGGGAGCGTCTATGGCTCACTATTTGGCAGGAGGTCTTTGGGGGGTCTCAATGGCTCACTATGTGGCAGGGTGGGGCGGGCTGGATCACTATTTGGCAAGGGAGGGTCTATAGGGAGGGTCTTTGGCTCAGTATTTGGCACGGGGCTCTATGGGGGTCTCAATGGCTCACTATATGGCAGGGGGGCTCTATGGGGGTCACTATGTGGCAGGGGGCTCTATGGGGGTCTCTGGCTCACTATGTGGCAGAGAGAGATCTATGGGGGGTCACTGTGGCGGGGGGGTCTATGGGGGTCACTATCTGGCAGGGGGTCTCTATGGGAGTCACTATGTGGCAGGGCTCTATGGGGGTCTCAATGGCTCACTATGTGGCAAGGGGCTCTATGGGGGTCTCTATGTGGCAGGGGGGGATCTATGGCGGTCTCCATCGCTCACTATGTGGCAGGGGGGTCTATGGGGGACACTATGTGGCAGGGGGGGCTCTATGGGGGTCTCTGGCTCACTATGTGGCAGGGGGCTCTATGAGGGTCTCTATGTGGCAAGGGGGGCTCTATAGGGGTCAATATTTGGCAGGGGGGTCTATGGGGGTCTCAATGGCTCGCTATATGGCAGGGGGCTCTGTGGGAATCACTATGCGGCAGGGGAGCTCTATGGGGGTGTCTCCATGGCTCACTATATGGCAGAGGGCTCTATGGGGGTCTCCATGGCTCACTATGTGGCAGGGGGCTCTATGGGGTCACTATGTGGCAGGGGGTTCTCTATGGCTCACTATGTGGCAGGGGGCTCTATGGGGGTCTCTATGTGGCAGGGGGGGTCTATGGGGGGGGGTCTCTGGCTCACTATGTGGCAGGGGGGCTCTATGGGGGTCTCAATGGCTCACTATGTGGCAGGGGGCTCTATGGGGGTCACTATGTGGCAGGGGGCTCTATGGGGGTCTCAATAGCTCACTATGTGGCAGGGGGCTCTATGGGGGTCACTATGTGGCAGGGGACGCTCTATAGGGGGGTCTCAATGGCTCACTATATGGCAGGGGGCTCTATGGGGGTCACTATGTGGCAGGGGGCTCTATGGGGGTCTCAATAGCTCACTATGTGGCAGGGGGCTCTATGGGGGTCACTATGTGGCAGGGGGGCTCTATGGGGGTCTTAATGGCTCACTATATGGCAAGGAGCTCTATAGGGGTCACTATGTGGCAGGGGAGTCTATGGGGGTCTCTGCCTCACTATGTGGCAGGGGGCTCTATGATGGTCTCTATGTGGCAAGGGGGGCTCTATAGGGGTCACTATTTGGCAGGGGGGTCTATGGGGGTCTCAATGGCTCACTATGGGGCAGGGGGGTCTATGGGGGTCTCAGTGGCTCACTATATGGCAGGGGGCTCTATGGGGTCACTATGTGGCAGGGGGGCTCTATGGGGGTCACTATGTGGCAGGGGGCTCTATGGGGGTCTTAATGGATCACTATGTGGCAGAGAGGGATCTATGGGGAGGGTCACTGTGGCATGGGGGTCTATGGGGGTCACTATCTGGCAGGGGGGGCTCTATGGGAGTCACTATGTGGCAGGGCTCTATGGGGTTCTCCATGACTCACTATGTGGCAGGGGTCTCTATGGGGTTCTCAATGGCTCAGTATTTGGCAGGGAGTCTATGGGGGGTCTCTGGCTCACTATGTGGCAGAGGGGGCTCTATGGGGGGGTGTCAATGGCTCACTATGTGGCAGGGGGGTCTATGGGGGTCTCAATGGCTCAATATTTGGCAGGGGGGTCTATGGGGGTCTCAATGGTTCACTATATGTCAGCGGGCTCTATGGGGCTCACTATGTGGCAGGGGGGGGTCTATGGGGGGTCTCCATGGCTCACTATATTGCAGGGGGCTCTATGGGGGTCACTCTGTGGCAGAGGGGGGCTCTATGGGGGTCTCAATGGCTCACTATATGGCAGGGGACTCTATGAGGGTCACTATATGGCACGGGAGGCTCTATGGGGTCTCAATAGCTCACTATATGGCAGAGGGCTCTACGGGGGTCACTGTGTGGCAGGGGGGGCTCTATGGAGGTCTCAATGGCTCACTATGTGGCAGAGGGGTTCTCTATGGATCACTATGTGGCAGGAGGAGCTCTATGGTGGGTCTCAATGGCTCACTATGTGCCAGGGGGCTCTATGGAGGTCTCAATGGCTCACTATGTGGCAGAGGAGTGTATGGGGGTCTCAATGGCTCACTATATGGCAGGGGGCTCTATGAGGGTCACTATGTGGCAGGGGAGGCTCTATGGGGTCTCAATGGCTCAATATATGGCAGGGGGGTCTATGGGGGTCACTATGTAGCAGGGGGGCTATATGGGGGTCTCAATGGCTCACTATATGGCAGGGGTCTCTATGGGGGTCACTGTGTGGCAGGGGGGCTCTATGGGGGTCTCCATGGCTCACTATGTGGCAGGGGGAGTCTATGGGAGTCACTATGTGGCAGGGCTCTATGGGGGTCTCCATGGCTACACTATGTGGCAGGGGGTTCTCTGTGGCTCACTATGTGGCAGGAGGAGCTCTATGGGGGGTCTCAATGGCTCACTATGTGGCAGGGGGCTCTATGGGGGTCTCTATGTGGAAGGGGGGGATCTATGGGGGTCTCCATGGCTCACTATATGGCAGGGGGGTCTATGGGGGTCACTATGTGGCAGGGGGGCTCTATGGTAGTCTCCATGGCTCACTATGTGGCAGGGTCTCTATGGGGGGTCTCAATGGCTCACTATGTGGCAGGGGCCTCTATGAGGGTCACTATGTGGCAGAGGGGTCTATGGGGGTCTCAATGTCTCACTGTGTGGCAGGGGGCTCTATGGGGCTCACTATGTGGCGGGGGGGGTCTATGGGGTGTCTCCATAGCTCACTATATGGCAGGGGGCTCTATTGGGGTCACTATGTGGCAGGGGAGGCTCTATGGGGTCTCAATGGATCACTATATGGCAGGGGGCTCTATGGGGGTCACTATGTGGCAGGGGGGCTCTATGGGGGTCTCAATGGCTAACTATATGGCAGGGGGGTCTATGGGGGTCACTATGTGGCAGGGGAGGCTCTATGAGGCTCTCCATGGCTCAGTATTTGGCAGGGCAGGTCTATGGGGGGTAACTATGTGGCAGGGGGGGTTCTATGGTGGGTCTCAATGGCTCACTATATGGCAAGGGACTCTATGGGGGTCTCAATGGCTCACTATATGGCAGGGGGGTCTATGGAGTCACTATGTGGCAGGGGGGCTCTATGGGGGTCTCCATGGCTCACTATCTGGCAGGGGGGGCTCCATGGGAGTCACTATGTGGCAGGAGGCTCTATGGGGTTCTCCATGGATCACTGTATGGCAGGAGGCTCTATGGGGCTCACTATGTGGCAGGAGGCTCTATGGGGGTCACTATGTGGCAGGGGGCTCTATGGGGGTCTTAATGGCTCACTATGTGGCAGAGAGGGATCTATGGGGGGGGGTCACTGTGGCATGGAGGTCTATGGGGGTCACTATCTGGCAGGGGGGGCTCTATGGGAGTCACTATGTGGCAGGGCTCTATGGGGGTTTCCTTGGCTCACTATGTGGCAGGGGAGTCTATGGGGGTCTCAATGGCTCACTATGTGGCAGCGGGGGTCTTTGGGGGTCTCTGGGTCACTATGTGGCAGGGGGCTCTATGGGGATCACTACGTGGCCGGGGGGCTCTCTGGGGTCACTATTTTGCAGGGGGGCCTATGGGTGGTCTCTGGCTCACTATGTGGCAGGGGAGGCTCTATGGGGGTCTCAATGGCTCACTATGTGGCAGGGGAGGCTCTATGGGGGTCTCAATGGCTAACTATGTGGCAGGGGGCTCTATGGGGGTAACTATGTGGCAGGGGAGCTCTATGGGGGTCTCCATGGCTCACTATGTGGCAGGGGACTCTATGGGGGTCACTATGTGGCAGGGGAGCTCTATGGGGGTCTCCATGGCTCACTATGTGGCAGGGGGCTCTATGGGGGTCACTATGTGACAGGGGAGCTCTATGGGGGTCTCCATGGCTCACTATGTGGCAGGGGGCTCTCTGGGGGTCACTATGTGGCAGGGGAGGCTCTATGGGGGTCTCGATGGCTCACTATATAGCAGGGGGGT
This sequence comes from Colius striatus, assembly GCF_028858725.1. Lineage (NCBI taxonomy): Eukaryota > Metazoa > Chordata > Aves > Coliiformes > Coliidae > Colius > Colius striatus. The sequence goes on from NC_084768.1 coordinate 330,149, forward strand.
CTATGGGGTCTTCATGGCTCACTATATGGCAAGGGGCTCTATGGGAGTCACTATGTGTCAGGGGAGCTCTATGGGGGGGTCTCCATGGCTCAGTATATGGCAGCAAGCTCTATGGGGGTCTCCATGGCTCACTATATGGCAGGGGGCTCAATGGGGGTCACTATGTGGCAGGGGAGGCTCTATGGTGGTCTCCATGGCTCACTATATGGCAGGGGGCTCTATGGGGGTCGCTATGTGGCAGGGGAGGCTCTATGGGGGTCTCCATGGCTCACTATGTGGCAGGGGGGGTCTATAGGGGTCTTAATGGCTCACTATATGGCAGGGGGCTCTATGGGGATCACTATGTGGCAGGGCAGCTCTATGGGGGTCTCCATGGCTAACTACGTGGCAGGGGGCTCTTAGGGGCTCACTATGTGGCAGGGGGCTCTATGGGGGTCGCTATGTGGCAGGGGAGACTCTATGGGGGTCTCCATGGCTCACTCTGTGGCAGGGGGGGTCTATGGGGGTCTTAATGGCTCACTATCTGGCAGGGGGGGCTCTATGGGAGTCACTATGTGGCAGGGCTCTATGGGGGTCTCCATGGCTCACTATGTGGCAGGGGGGTCTATGGGGGGTCTCAATGGCTCACTATGTGGCAGCAAGGGTCTTTGAGGGTCTCTGGGTCACTATGTGGCAGGGGGCTCTATGGGGATCACTACGTGGCAGGGGGACTCTGTGGGGTCACTATTTGGCAGGGGGGCCTATGGGTGGTCTCTGGCTCACTATGTGGCAGGGGAGGCTCTATGGGGGTCTCAATGGATCACTATGTGGCAGGGGAGCTCTATGGGGGTCTCCTTGGCTCACTATGTGGCAGGGGGCTCTCTGGGGGTCACTATGTGGCAGGGGAGGCTCTATGTGGCAGGGGGGGCTCTATGGAGGTCTCAATGGCTCACTATGTGGCAGAGGGGTCTATGGGGGTCTCAATGGCTCACTATGTGGCAGGGGAGCTCTATGGGGGTCTCCTTGGCTCACTATGTGGCAGGGGGCTCTCTGGGGGTCACTATGTGGCAGGGGAGGCTCTATGTGGCAGGGGGGGCTCTATGGAGGTCTCAATGGCTCACTATGTGGCAGAGGGGTCTATGGGGGTCTCAATGGCTCACTATATGGCAGGGGGCTCTATAGGGGTCACTATGTGGCAGGGGAGCTATATGGGGGTCTGCATGGCTCACTATGTGGCAGGGGGCTCTCTGGGGGTCACTATGTGGCAGGGGACGCTCTATGTGGCAGGGGGGGCTCTATGCGGGTCTTAATGGCTCACTATGTGGCAGGGGGTTCTATGGGGGTCTTAATGGCTTACTATATGGCAAGGGGCTCTATGGGGGTCACTATATGGCAGAGGGGTCTATGGGGGTCTCAATGGATCACTATGTGGCAGGGGGGTCTATGGGGGTCTCAATGGCTCAGTATTTGGCAGGGAGTCTATGGGGGGGTCTCTGGCTCACTATGTGGCAGAGGGGGCTCTATGGGGGGGTCTCAATGGCTCACTATGTGGCAGGGGGGTCTATGGGGGTCTCAATGGCTCAGTATTTGGCAGGGGGGTCTATGGGGGGTCACTATGTGGCAGGGGGGCTCTATGGGGGTCTCAATAGCTCACTATGTGGCAGGGTGGGGGATGAGATGGGGTGGATCACTATTTGGCAAGGGAGGGTCTATGGGGGGTCTCAATGGCTCACTATTTGGCAGGGGGCTCTATGGGGTCTCAATGGCTCAGTATTTGGCAGGGGGGTCTATGGGGGTCATTTTGTGGCAGGGGAGGGTCTATGGGGGGGTCTCAATGGCTCACTATCTGGCAGGGAGTCTATGGGGGGGGTCTCTGTCTCACTATGTGGAAGGGTGGGGGATGGGAAGGGGGACTGGGTCACTATGTGGCAGGGGATGGTCTATGGGGGTCTCAATGGCTCACTATATGGCAGAGAGGGATCTATGGGGGGGTCACTGTGGCAGGGGACCCTCTGGGGGTCACTAGGTGGCAGGGGGATCTATGGGGGTCACTATGTGGCAGGGGAGGCTCTATGGGGGTCTCAATGGCTCACTATGTGGCAGGGGGCTCTATGGGGTCACTATGTGGCAGGGGAGGCTCTATGGGGGTCTCAATGGCTCACTATGTGGCAGGGGGCTCTATTGGGTCACTATGTGGCAGGGGGGCTCTATGGGGGTCTCAATGGCTCACTATGTGGCAGGGGGGTCTATGGGGGTCTCAATGGCTCACTATGTGGCAGTGGGGCTCTATGGGGGTCTCAATGGCTCACTATGTGGCAGGGGGGTCTATGGGGGTCTCAATGGCTAACTATGGAGCAGGGGGGTCTATGGGGGTCTCAATGGCTCACTATATGGCAGGGGGCTCTAGGGGGTCACTATGTGGCAGGGGGCTCTATGGGGGTCTCTATGTGGCAGGGGGGGTCTATGGGGGTGTCTCTGGCTCACTATGGGGCAGGGTGGTTTATGGGGGTCTCTATGTGGCAGGGGGGGTCTATGGGGGTCTCAATGGCTCACTATATGGCAGGGGTTCTCTATGGGGTCACTATGTGGCAGGTGGAGCTCTATGGGGTCTCAATGGCTCACTATATGGCAGGGGGGCTCTATGGGGGTCACTATGTGGCAGGGGGCTCTATGGGGGTCACTAGTTGGCAGGGGGCTCTATGGGGGTCTTAATGGCTCACTATGTGGCAGAGAGGGATCTATGGGGGGGTCACTGTGGCATGGGGGTCTATGGGGGTCACTATCTGGCAGGGGGGGCTCTATGGGAGTCACTATGTGGCAGGGCTCTATGGGGGTCTCCATGGCTCACTATGTGGCAGGGGGGTCTATGGGGGTCTCAATGGCTCACTATGTGGCAGGGGGTTCTATGGGGGTCTTAATGGCTCACTATATGGCAAGGGGCTCTATGCGGGTCACTATGTGGCAGGGGGGTCTATGGAAGTCTCTGGCTCACTATGTGGCAGGGGGCTCAATGAGGGTCTCTATGTGGCAAGGGGGGCTCTATGAAGGTCACTATTTGGCAGGGGGGTCTATGGGGGGGGTCTCTGGCTCACTATATGGTGGGGGGTTTATGGGGTCACTATGTGGCAGGGGGGCTCTATGGGTGGTCTCTGGCTCACTATATGGCAGGGGGCTCTATGGGTGTCACTATGTGGCAGTGGGTTCTCTATGGCTCACTATGTGGCAGGGGGGTCTATGGGGGTCTCCATGGCTCACTATGTGGCAGGGGGCGCTCTGGGGGTCACTATGTGCTAGGGGGGGCTCTAAGGGGGGTCTCAATGGCTCACTATGTGGCAGAGGGGTCTATGGGGGTCTGAATGGCTCACTATATGGCAGGGGGCTCTATGATGGCCATTATGTGGCAGGGAAGGCTCTATGGGGGTCTCAATGGCTCACTATGTGGCAGGGGGCTCTATGGGGGTCTCTGTGTTGCAGGGGGTTTCTATGGGGGTCTCCTTGGCTCACTATGTGGCAGGGGGGTCTATGGGAGTCACTATGTGGCAGGGCTCTATGGGGGTCTCAATGGATCACTATGTGGCAGAGGGGTCTATGGGGGTCTCAATGGCTCACTATATGGCAGGGGGCTCTATGGGGGTCACTATGTGGCAGGGGGGCTCTATGGGGGTCACTATGTGGCTGGGGGGCTCTATGAGGCTCTCCATGGTTCAGTATTTGGCAGGGTGGGTCTATGGGGCGTCACTATGTGGCAGGGGGATCTATGGGGGTCTCAATGGCTCACTATATGGCAGGGGGGTCTATGGGGGTCACTATGTGGCAGGGGAGGCTCTATGTGGCAGGGGGGGCTCTATGGGGGTCTTAATGGCTCACTATGTGGCAGGGGGTTCTATGGGGGTCTTAATGGCTCACTATATGGCAATGGGCTCTATGGGGGTCACTATGTGGCAGGGGGGTCTATGGAAGTCTCTGGCTCACTATGTGGCAGGGGGCTCTATGAGGGTCTCTATGTGGCAAGGGGGGGCTCTATGAAGGTCACTATTTGGCAGGGGGGTCTATGGGGGGGGTCTCTGGCTCACTATATGGTGGGGGGTTTATGGGGTCACTATGTGGCAGGGGGGCTCTATGGGTGGTCTCTGGCTCACTATATGGCAGGGGGCTCTATGGGTGTCACTATGTGGCAGTGGGTTCTCTATGGCTCACTATGTGGCAGGGGGGTCTATGGGGGTCTCCATGGATCACTATGTGGCAGGGGGCGCTCTGGGGGTCACTATGTGCTAGGGGGGGCTCTAAGGGGGGTCTCAATGGCTCACTATGTGGCAGGGGGCTCTATGGGGGTCTCTGTGTTGCAGGGGGTTTCTCTGGGGGTCTCCATGGCTCACTATGTGGCAGGGGGGTCTATGGGAGTCACTATGTGGCAGGGCTCTATGGGGGTCACTATGTGGCTGGGGGGCTCTATGAGGCTCTCCATGGTTCAGTATTTGGCAGGGTGGGCCTATGGGGCGTCACTATGTGGCAGGGGGATCTATGGGGGTCTCAATGGCTCACTATATGGCAGGGGGGTCTATGGGGGTCACTATGTGGCAGGGGGCTCTATGGGGGTCTCCATGGCTTACTATGTGGCAGGGGGGGTCTATGGGGATCTTAATGGCTCACTATATGGCAGGGGGCTCTATGGGGGTCACTATGTGGCAGGGGGCTCTATGGGGGTCTCTGGCTCACTATGTGGCAGAGGGCTCTATAGAGGTCTCAATGGCTCACTATGTGGCAGAGGGGTCTATGGGGGTCTCAATGGCTCACTATGTGGCAGCAAGGGTCTTTGAGGGTCTCTGGGTCACTATGTGGCAGGGGGCTCTATGGGGATCACTACGTGGCAGGGGGACTCTGCGGGGTCACTATTTGGCAGGGGGGCCTATGGGTGGTATCTGGCTCACTATGTGGCAGGGGAGACTCTATGGGGGTCTCAATGGCTCACTATGTGGCAGTGGGCTCTCTGGGGGTCACTATGTGGCAGGGGGGGCTCTATGGAGGTCTCAATGGCTCACTATGTGGCAGAGGGGTCTATGGGGGTCTCAATGGCTCACTATATGGCAGGGGGCTCTATAGGGGTCACTATGTGGCAGGGGGGCTCTATGGGGGTCTCCATGGCTCACTATGTGGCAGGGGGCTCTCTGGGGGTCACTATGTGGCAGGGGAGCTCTATGGGGGTCTCCATGGCTCACTATGTGGCAGGGGGCTCTCTAGGGGTCACTATGTGGCAGGGGAGGCTCTATGTGGCAGGGGGGGCTCTATGGGGGTCTTAATGGCTCACTATGTGGCAGGGGGTTGTATGGGGGTCTTAATGGCTTACTATATGGCAAGGGGCTCTATGGGGGTCACTATGTGGCAGGGGGGTCTATGGGGGTCTCAATGGCTCACTATGTGGCAGGGGGGTCTATGGGGGTCTCAATGGCTCAGTATTTGGCAGGGAGTCTATGGGGGGGGTCTCTGGCTCACTATGTGGCAGAGGGGGCTCTATGGGGGGGTCTCAATGGCTCACTATGTGGCAGGGGGGTCTATGGGGGTCTCAATGGCTCAGTATTTGGCACGGGGGTCTATGGGGGGTCACTTTGTGGCAGGGGGGCTCTATGGGGGTCTCAATAGCTCACTATGAGGCAGGGTGGGGGATGGGATGGGGTGGGTCACTATTTGGCAAGGGAAGGTCTATGGGGGGGTCTCAATGGCTCACTATTTGGCAGGGGGCTCTATGGGGTCTCAATGGCTCAGTATTTGGCAGGGGGGTCTATGGGGGTCATTTTGTGGCAGGGGAGGGTCTATGGGGGGGTCTCAATGGCTCACTATGTGGCAGAGAGTCTATGGGGGGGGTCTCTGGCTCACTATGTGGAAGGGTGGGGGATGGGAAGGGGGACTGGGTCACTATGTGGCAGGGGAGGGTCTATGGGGGTCTCAATGGCTCACTATATGGCAGAGAGGGATCTATGGGGGGGTCACTGTGGCAGGGGACCCTCTGGGGGTCACTAGGTGGCAGGGGGATCTATGGGGGTCACTAGGAGGCAGGGGAGGCTCGATGGGGGTCTCAATGGCTCACTATGTGGCAGGGGGCTCTATGGGGTCACTATGTGGCACGGGAGGCTCTATGGGGGTCTCAATGGCTCACTATGTGGCAGGGGGCTCTATGGGGTCACTATGTGGCAGGGGGGCTCTATGGGGGTCTTAATGGCTCACTATGTGGCAGGGGGGTCTATGGGGGTCTCAATGGCTCACTATGTGGCAGTGGGGCTCTATGGGGGTCTCAATGGCTCACTATGTGGCAGGGGGGTCTATGGGGGTCTCAATGGCTCACTATGGTGCAGGGGGGTCTATGGGGGTCTCAATGGCTCACTATATGGCAGGGGGCTCTATGGGGGTCTCTATGTGGCAGGGGGGGTTTATGGGGGGGTCTCTGGCTCACCTTGGGGCAGGGGGGTCTATGGGGGTCTCTATGTGGCAGGTGGGGTCTATGGGGGTCTCAATGGCTCACTATATGGCAGGGGTTCTCTATGGGGTCACTATGTGGCAGGTGGAGCTCTATGGGGTCTCAATGGCTCACTATGTGGCAGGGGGCTCTATGGGGGTCTCTGGCTCACTATGTGGCAGAGGGCTCTATGGGGTCTCAATGGCTCAGTATTTGGCAGGGGGGTCTATGGGGGTCTCAATGGCTCACTATATTGCAGGGGGCTCTATAGGGGTCACTATGTGCCAGGGGAGCTCTATGGGGGTCTCAATGGCTCACTATGTGGCAGAGGGCTCTTAGGGGCTCACTATGTGGCAGGGGGGGATCTACGGGGTCTCAATGGCTCACTATATGGCAGGGGGGCTCTATGGGGATCACTATGTGGCAGGGGGCTCTATGGGGGTCTCTATGTGGCAGGGGGCTCTATGGGGGTCTTAATGGCTCACTGTGTGGCAGAGAGGGATCTATGGGGGTGGTCACTGTGGCATGGGGGTCTATGGGGGTCACTATCTGGCAGGGGGGCCTCTATGGAAGTCAGTATGTGGCAGGTCTCTATGGGGGTCTCCATGGCTCACTATGTGGCAGGGGGGTCTATGGGGGTCTCAATGGCTCACTATGTGGCAGCGGGGGTCTTTGGGTGTCTCTGGGTCACTATGTGGCAGGGGGCTCTATGGGGATCACTACGTGGCAGGGGGGCTCTTTGGGGTCACTATTTGGAAGCGGGGCCTATGGGTGGTCTCTGATTCAGTAGGTGGCAGGGGAGGCTCTATGGGGGTCTCAATGGCTCACTATGTGGCAGGGGAGGCTCTATGGGGGTCTCAATGGCTCACTATGTGGCAGGGGGCTCTATGGGGGTCACTATGTGGCAGGGGAGCTCTATGGGGGTCTTCATGGCTCACTATGTGGCAGGGGGCTCTCTGGGGGTCACTATGTGGCAGGGGAGGCTCTGTGTGGCAGGGGCGGATCTATGGAGGTCTCCATGGCTAACTATATGGCAGAGGGGTCTATGGGGTTCTCAATGGCTCACTATATGGCAGGGGGCTCTATGAGGGTCACTATGTGGCAGGGGAGCTCTATGGGGGTCTCCATGGCTCACTATGTGGCAGGGGGCTCTATGGGGGTCACTATGTGGCAGGGGAGCTCTATGGGGGTCTCCATGGCTCACTATGTGGCAGGGGGCTCTCTGAGGGTCACTATGTGGCAGGGGAGGCTCCATGTGTCAGGGGGGGCTCTATGGGGGTCTTAATGGCTCACTATGTGGCAGGGGGTTCTATGGAGGTCACTATGTGGCAGGGTGCTCTATGAGGGTCTCTATGTGGCCAGAGGGGTTCAATGGGGGTCACTATTTGGCAGGGGGGTCTATGGGGGGGGTCTCTGGCTCACTATGTGGTGGGGGGGTCTATGGGGTCACTATGTGGCAGGGGGTTCTCTATGGCTCACTATTTGGCAGGGGGGTCTATGGGGGTCTCCATGGCTCACTATGTGGCAGGGGGCTCTATAAGGGTCTCTATGTGGCAGGGGGTCTATGGGGGTCTCAATAGCTCACTGTGTGGCAGGGGGCTCTATGGAGGTCACTATGTGGCAGGGGAGGCTCTATGGGGGTCTAAATGGCTCACTATATGGCAGGGGCATCTATAGGGTCTCAATGGCTCACTATATGGCAGGGGGGTCTATGGGGTCTCAATGGCTCACTATATGGCAGGGGGCTCTATGGGAGTCACTATGTGGCAGGGGAGCTCTATGGGGGGGTCTCCATGGCTCACTATATGGCAGAGGGCTCTATGGGGGTCTCCATGGCTAATTATATGGCAGGGGGCTCTATGGGGGTCACTATGTGGCAGGGGAGGCTCTATGGGGGTCTCTATGGCTCACTATGTGGCAGGGGGCTCTATGGGGGTCACTATGTGGCAGGGGGGCTCTATGGGGGTCTCCATGGCTCACTATGTGGCAGGGGGGGTCTATGGGGGTCTTAATGGCTCACTATGTGACAGGGGGCTGTATGGGGGTCTCTGGCTCACTATGTGGCAGGGGGCTCTATGGGGGTCTCTATGGCTCACTATATGGCAGAGGGCTCTATGGGGGTCACTATGTGGCAGGGGGGCTCTATGGGGGTCTCCATGGCTCACTATATGGCAGAGGGCTCTATGGGGGTCACTATGTGGCAGGGGGGCTCTATGGGGGTCTCCATGGCTCACTATGTGGCAGGGAGGGTCTATGGGGGTCTTAATGGCTCACTATGTGGCAGGGGCCTCTATGGGGGTCACTATGTGGAAGGGGGCTGTATGGGGGTCTCTGTCTCACTATGTGGCAGGGGGCTCTATGGGGGTCTCCATGGCTCACTATGTGGCAGGGGGCTCTATGGGGGTCACTATGTGGCAGGGGGGGCTCCATGGAGGTCTCAATGGCTCACTATTTGGCAGAGGGGTCTATGGGGGTCTCAATTTTCTCACTATATGGCAGGGGGCTCTATAGGGGTCACTATGTGGCAGGGGAGCTCTATGGGGGTCTCCATGGCTCACTATGTGGCAGGGGACTCACTATGTGGCAGGGGGGGATCTATGGGGTCTCAATGGCTCACTATATGGCAGGGGGGCTCTATGGGGATCACTATGTGGCAGGGGGCTCTATGGGGGTCACTATGTGGCAGGGGGCTCTATGGAAGTCTTAATGGCTCACTATGTGGCAGAGAGGGATCTATGGGGGGGGTCACTGTGGCATGGGGGTCTATGGGGGTCACTATCTGGCAGGGGGGGCTCTATGGGAGTCACTATGTGGCAGGGCTCTATGGGGGTCTCCATGGCTCACTATGTGGCAGGGGGGGTCTATGGGGGTCTCAATGGCTCACTATGTGGCATCAAGGGTCTTTGAGGGTCTCTGGGTCACTATGTGGCAGGGGGCTCTATGGGGATCACTACGTGGCAGGGGGACTCTGTGGGGTCACTATTTGGCAGGGGGGGCCTATGGGTGGTCTCTGGCTCACTATGTGGCAGGGGAGGCTCTATGGGGGTCTCAATGGCTCACTATGTGGCAGGGGAGCTCTATGGGGGTCTCCATGGCTCACTATATGGCCGGGGGCTCTATAGGGGTCACTATGTGGCAGGGGAGCTCTATGGGGTCTCCATGGCTCACTATGTGGCAGGGGGCTCTATGGGGGTCACTATGTGGCAGGGGGGTTTATGGGGGTCTCTGGCTCACTATGTGGCAGGGGGCTCTATGAGGGTCTCTATCTGGCAAGGGGGGCTCTATGAAGGTCACTATTTGGCAGGGGGGTCTATGGGGGGGTCTCTGGCTCACTATATGGTGGGGGGTTTATGGGGTCACTATGTGGCAGGGGGGCTCTATAAGTGGTCTCTGGCTCACTATATGGCAGGGGGCTCTTTGGGGTCACTATGTGGCAGGGGGTTCTCTATGGCTCACTATGTGGCAGGGGGGTCTATGGGGGTCTCCATTGCTCACTATGTGGCAGGGGGCTCTATGGGGGTCTCTATGTGGCAGGGGGTCTATGGGGGTCTCAATAACTCACTATGTGGCAGGGGGCTCTATGGAGTCTGAATGGCTCACTATATGGCAGGGGCTCTATGGGAGTCACTATGTGGCAGAGGAGCTCTATGGGGGGGTCTCCATGGCTCAGTATATGGCAGAGGGCTATATGGGGGTCTCCATGGCTCACTATATGGCAGGGGGCTCTATGGGGGTCACTATGTGGCAGGGGGGGTCTATGGGGGTCTTAATGGCTCACTATATGGCAGGGGGCTCTATAGGGGTCACTATGTGGCAGGGGAGCTCTATGGGGGTCTCCATGGCTCACTATGTGGCAGGGGGCTCTTAGGGGCTCACTATGTGGCAGGGGGGATCTATGGGGTATCAATGGCTCACTATATAGCAGGGGGCTCTATGGGGTCACTATGTGGCAGGGGGCTCTATGGGGGTCTCTATGTGGCAGGGGGGTCTATGGGGGGTCTCTGGCTCACTATGGGGCAGGGGGGTCTATGGGGGTCTCTATGTGGCAGGGGGGGTCTATGGGGGTCTCAATGGCTCACTATGTGGCAGGGGGTCTATGGGGGTCTCAATGGCTCACTATATGGCAGGGGTTCTCTATGGGGCTCACTATGTGGCAGGGGAGGCTCTATGGGATGGTCTCAATGGCTCACTATATGGCAGGGGGCTCTATGGGGGTCACTATGTGGCGGGGGGGTCTATGGGGGTCTTATTGGCTCACTATATGGCAGGGGGCTCTATGAGGGTCTCTATGTGGCAAGGGGGGCTCTATAGGGATCACTATTTGGCAGGGGGGTCTATGGGGGTCTCAATGGCTAACTATATGGCAGGGGGCTCTATGGGAGTCACTATGTGGCAGGGGAGCTCTATGGGGGTCTCAATGGCTCACTATGGGGCAGGGGGGTCTATGGGGGTCTCAATGGCTCACTATGGGGCAGGGGGGTCTATGGGGGTCTCAGTGGCTCACTATATGGCAGGGGGCTCTATGGGGTCACTATGTGGCAGGGGGCTCTATGGGGGTCTCTATGTGGCGGGGGGGGTCTATGGGGGGGGTGTCTGGCTCACTATGTTCAGGGGAGGCTCTATGGGGGGGTCTCAATGGCTCACTATATGGCAGGGGGCTCTATGGGGGTCACTATGTGGCAGGGGGCTCTATGGGGGTCTCCATGGCTTACTATGTGGCAGGGGGGGTCTATGGGGATCTTAATGGCTCACTATATGGCAGGGGGCTCTATGGGGGTCACTATGTGGAAGGGGGCTCTATGGGGGTCTCTGGCTCACTATGTGGCAGAGTGCTCTATGGAGGTCTCAATGGCTCACTATGTGGCAGAGGGGTCTATGGGGGTCTCAATGGCTCACTATATGGCAGGGGGCTCTATGGGGGTCACTATGTGGCAGGGGGCTCTATGGGGGTCTCCATGGCTTACTATGTGGCAGGGGGGGTCTATGGGGATCTTAATGGCTCACTATATGGCAGGGGGCTCTATGGGGGTCACTATGTGGCAGGGGGCTCTATGGGGGTCTCTGGCTCACTATGTGGCAGAGGGCTCTATGGAGGTCTCAATGGCTCACTATGTGGCAGAGGGGTCTATGGGGGTCTCAATGGCTCACTATATGTCAGGGGGCTCTATAGGGGTCACTATGTGGCAGGGGAGCTCTATGGGGGTCTCCATGGCTCACTATGTGGCAGGGGGCTCTTAGGGGCTCACTATGTGGCAGGGGGGGGTCTATGGGGTCTCAATGGCTCACTATATGGCAGGGGGGCTCGGGGAAGGAGTTCGGGAGGGGGTTTGGGTGCTGGGGAGGGGTTTTGGGTACTGGGGGAAGGGCTCAGGGTGCTGGGAAGGGGGTTTGGGTGCTGGGGAAGGAGTTTTGGAGGGGGGCTGGGTGCTGGGGAGGGCTCTGGGTGCTGAGGGAGGGGGTTTGGATGCTGGGGGAGGAGCTAGGGAGGGGATCGGGTGCTGAGGGAGGGGATCAGGGTGCTGGGGAGGGGGAGTTGGGTGCTGGGGAGGGCTGGGTGCTGGGGAAGGAGTTTGGGAGGGGGTTTGGGTGCTGGGGGAGGGCTCAGGGTGCTGGGGAGAGGGATAGGGAGGGAATTTGGGTGCCGAGGAGGGAATTTGGGAGGGGTTTGGGTGCTGGGGCAGGGCTCTGGGTGCTGAGGCGGGCTCAGTCTTGAAAGGGGGCTCCTGGTGTTGGGGGGTGGTCAGGGTGCTGGGGGAGGGGTCAGTCTGGTTGGGGGGGTCAGACTGAAAGGGGGCTCAGGCTGATTTGAGGGAGTCAGGCTGGTTTGGGGGCTCAGGCTGGTGTGGGGGTGTCTGTTTTAGGGGGCTCAATCTGGTGTGGGGGTGTCTGTGTTTTGGGGGGCTCAGGCTGGTTTGTGGGTGTCTGTGTTTTGGAGGGCTCAGGCTAGTTTTGGGGGGCTCCAGCTGGTGTGGGGGTGTCTGTGTTTTGGGGGGCTCAGTGTGTTTTGGGGGGCTCAGGCCGGTTTGGGGGTGTCTGTGTTTTGGAGGGCTCAGGCAAGTTTTGGGGGGCTCAGGCTGGTGTGGGGGTGTCTGTGTTTTGGGGGGCTCAGGCTGGTTTTGGGGGCTCAGGCTGGTTTTGGGGGGCTCAGGCTGGTGTGGGGGTGTCTGTGTTTTGGGGGGCTCAGGCTGGTTTTGGGGGACAGTGTGTTTTGGGGGCTCAGGCTGGTGTGGGGGTGTCTGTGTTTTGGGGGGCTCAGGCTGGTTTTGGGGGACAGTGTGTTTTGGGGGGCTCAGGCTGGTGTGGGGGTGTCTCACCGATACAGTCGAGCTGCGCCGGGTCCAGCCGGTAGCCGGGGTCGCAGCTGCAGGTGAAACGGTCGGGGAGCCGCACGCAGCGCCCGTGGCGGCACCCACTGAGCACCCCACACTCCTCCCCTGGGGCTGGGGGGGTCAGGCTGGGGGTCAGCACCCCAAAATACACCCCCCCTCCACCCCACCCCCTCCCCAAACTCAGCCTCCTCCTCTTCCTTCTCCTCTTCCTCCTCCACCAAGGCTCCGTGGGCTTGGTACGACCAGGCGTGGGGGTCGGGGTGGGGGTCAGGGTGGGGGTCGGGGGGTTCATAACGGGGTCCCCGAGGTCGGTGAGGGATGAAAGGTAAAGGGGGGGCCTCAAAATCATCCCCCTCGTACCGGGGGGGGGCGTAAAGAGGATCGTGAGCGCCGATGCCGCCAAGCCCCGCCCCGAAAGAGGAAGGGTCGTATTCGGAACGGGGGGGCAGAGTGGGGGGGCGAGGTGGGGCCCCCCGAAATAGTCGGGTCTGTAAGGGGGGGGTAGGGGGGGCGTAAGGGGGGGAGGTGCTCGAAGGGGGGGGCGACGTAGCCCGGGGAGTGCAGAACGTTGCACAGGAACTCGAAGTCGTCTGGGGAGGAGGGAGGGGAGAGAGAGGAGAGAGGGGGGTTATGGGGGACCCCCAGACACAGTAAACGGGAATGGGAGGGGGTTGGGGGGCTGGGGAGGGGGTTGGGGTGGGGGTTTGGGTGCTGGGGAGGGAGTGTGGGTGCTGGAGGTGGGCTCAGGGTGCTGGGGAGGGGGTTTGGGTGCTGGGGGAGGGCTCTGGGTGCTGTGGAGGAGGTTGGGGAGGGGGTTTGGGTGCTGGGGAGGGGGTTTAGGTGTTGGAGGTGGGCTCAGGGTGCTGGAGAGGGGGTTGGGAAGGGGGTTTGGGTGCTGGGGGTGGGCTCAGGGGGTCTGGGTGTTGGGAGGGGCTTGGGGGGGACAGGGTGCTGGGGAGGGGGTTTGGGTACTAGGGGAGGGCTCTGGGTGCTATGGAGGGGGTTGGGGAGGGGGCTTGGGTGCTGGGGAGGGGGTTTGAGTGCTGGGGGTGGGCTCTGGGTGCTGGGGAGGGGGTCTGGACACTGGGGTGGGCTCTGGGTGCTCGGAAGGGAGTCAGGGTGCTGAGGGGGAGGGGGATTGGTGCTGGGGGGATAAAAACGGCCCCCAAAGGGGTCGTGAGATGGGGGGGTGGGGGGCTACGCGCGACCTTCTTAGTGAGGCACTTGGGGTCCCATCATGGGGGTGCATGGAGGGGTCAGCTGGATCCCTCCCATCGCCACGGGGTGAGTGGGGGATGTTGAGGGGTCCCTGTGTTAGCGGGGGGGTGCCCCGAGGCTCCCACCTGAGCGGCGCTCGGGGCACAGGGCGCAGTCCACGCCCCAGGCGTGTCCGTACAGGCAGCAGCACTCGCTGTACGGCACCTGACCGTCCCGCCGCGGCCGCCCGCACACCAGCTCCGGCCGCAGCTCCTGCCAGCACACGGCCCGCGCCGCCGCTGCGCGGGGGGCTGCCATCACGCGCCGCGACCACCCCCCGCACAGCGCCACACACCCCCAGATCCGCGCTGGCCCCGCAGAATGCGCTTGGGCACTCCAAAGACTCCCCCGAAAACACCCCAAAACTCCCCCTTTTGTCCCTCGGAACTCCACCAAAACGCAACTTTTTCACTCAAAACTCCACCAAAACTCCCCTTTTCCCCTCAAATCTCCTCTAAACTCCCACTTTTGCCTCAAAACTTCACCAAAACCTCACTTTTTGGCTCAAAACTCCCCCCAAACCCCCCTTTTTCCCCTCAAAAGCCCCTTTCATCCCTTAAGATCCCCAAATCTCTCCTTTTTCTCCTCAAAACCTTCCTTTTTCCTACTAAAACCCCACTTTTCCTCTCAAAAACTCCTCTTTTAACCCTTAAGACCCCAAAATCTTCACTTTTTCCCCTCAAAACCCCCCTTTTATTCCTTAAGACCCCCAAAGCCCCCTTATCCCCTCAAAATCTCCGTTTTTCCCCTCAATGCCCCCTTTTTCCCTTCAAAACCCCTTTTATCCCTTAAGATCCCCAAACCTCCCTTTTTTCACCTCAAAACCACTTTTTATCCCTTAAGATCCTAAAACTCCCCCTTTTTTGCCCTCAAAACTTGCCTTTTATCCCCTAAGACCCCAAAACCCCTTTTTCCCCCTCAAAACCCCCTTTTTCCTGCCTTTAGACCCAAAGCCGCCCCTTTTCCCCTCAGCGCCAGGCCCCGCCCCTCCCCTCGGCCCGTCCATTTCTCACGGGGGGGGGCGAAACAAACCCCCCTCATTTTATACAAAACCTTTATTCTGTAACAGTGTGTGTTGGGGTGGGGGGTCCCCCAAACCTCCCCCCCGCGACCCCCCAACACTGAGAGGGGGGAGCACAGCGGGTGCCAAGGGGGGACACACGCATAGGTGCCCCCCCCCCGCCATCATCCCGAGGGCCACAATGCCGCCCCCCCCCCGCCTTAAATCTCTTGATCTACACAATAAATACGGCGGGGGGCGGCTCAGGCGCGGGGGAGGCAGCGGCGGGGCCAGGCCGGGGGGGCACAGGCAGCGGAACGAGCCCGCGGTGTTGAGGCAGCGGCCGGGCTGGCAGCGGGGGGGGCCCGAACACTCGTCCACGTCTGGGGAGGGCGGCGGCACAGAAGGGGTTAATGGGGTATTTGGGGGGGGGGATGGGGAGGGCTCAGGGTGCTGGGGAGGGGGTTTGGGTGCTGGGGGAGGAGGTTATAGGGGATTTGGGTGCTGAGGAGGGGGTTTGGGTGCTGAGGGAGTGGGTTTGGGTGCTGGGTTGGGCTCAGGGTGCAGGGGAGGGTCCTCGGGAGGGGATTTGGGTGCTGGGGAAGGAGTTCGGGAGGGGGTTTGGGTGCTGGGGAGGGGTTTTGGGGACTGGGGGAAGGGCTCAGGGTGCTGGGAAGGGGGTTTGGGTGCTGGGGAAGGAGTTTTGGAGGGGGGCTGGGTGCTGGGGAGGGCTCTGGGTGCTGAGGGAGGGGGTTTGGATGCTGGGGGAGGAGCTAGGGAGGGGATCGGGTGCTGAGGGAGGGGATCAGGGTGCTGGGGAGGGGGAGTTGGGTGCTGGGGAGGGCTGGGTGCTGGGGAAGGAGTTTGGGAGGGGGTTTGGGTGCTGGGGGAGGGCTCAGGGTGCTGGGGAGAGGGATAGGGAGGGAATTTGGGTGCCGAGGAGGGAATTTGGGAGGGGTTTGGGTGCTGGGGCAGGGCTCTGGGTGCTGAGGCGGGCTCAGTCTTGAAAGGGGGCTCCTGGTGTTGGGGGGTGGTCAGGGTGCTGGGGGAGGGGTCAGTCTGGTTGGGGGGGTCAGACTGAAAGGGGGCTCAGGCTGATTTGAGGGAGTCAGGCTGGTTTGGGGGCTCAGGCTGGTGTGGGGGTGTCTGTTTTAGGGGGCTCAATCTGGTGTGGGGGTGTCTGTGTTTTGGGGGGCTCAGGCTAGTTTTGGGGGGCTCAGGCTGGTTTGGGGGTGTCTGTGTTTTGGAGGGCTCAGGCTAGTTTTGGGGGGCTCAGGCTGGTGTGGGGGTGACTGTGTTTTGGGGGGCTCTGTGTTTTGGGTGGCTCAAACTGGTTTGGGGGCTCAGTGTGTTTTGGGGGGCTCAGTCTGGTTTTGGGGGGCTCAGGCTAGTGTGGGAACTCTGTGTTTCGGGGGGCTCAGTCTGGTCTGGGGGGCTCAGTGTGTTTTGGGGGCTCAGGCTGGTTTTGAGGTGTCTGTGTTTTGGAATAGCTCAGGCTAGTTTTGGGGGCTCAGGCTGGTGTGGGGGTGTCTGTGTTTTGGGGGGCTCAGGCTTGTTTTGGGGGGCTCAGGCTGGTGTGGGGGTGTCTGTGTTTTGGGGGGCTCAGGCTGGTTTTGGGGGGCTCAGGCTGGTGTGGGGGTGTCTGTGTTTTGGGGGGCTCAGGCTGGTTTTGGGGGGCTCAGGCTGGTGTGGGGGTGTCTGTGTTTTGGGGGGCTCAGGCTGGTTTTAGGGGACAGTGTGTTTTGGGGTCTGAGGCTGGTGTGGGGGTGTCTGTGTTTTGGGGGGCTCAGGCTGGTGTGGGGGTGTCTCACCGACACAGTCGAGCTGCGCCGGGTCCAGCCGGTAGCCGGGGTCACAGCTGCAGGTGAAACCGTCGGGGAGCCGCACGCAGCGCCCGTGGCGGCACCCACTGAGCACCCCACACTCCTCCCCTGGGGCTGGGGGGGTCAGGCTGGGGGTCAGCACCCCAAAATCCACCCCCCCTCCACCCCACCCCCTCCCCAAACTCAGCCTCCTCCTCTTCCTCCTCCTCTTCCTCCTCCACCAAGGCTCCGTGGGCTTGGTAGGACCAGGCGTGGGGGTCGGGGTTGGGGTCAGGGTGGGGGTCGGGGGGTTCATAACGGGGTCCCCGAGGTCGGTGAGGGATGAAAGGTAAAGGGGGGGCCTCAAAATCATCCCCCTCGTACCGGGGGGGGGCGTAAAGAGGATCGTGAGCGCCGATGCCGCCAAGCCCCGCCCCGAAAGAGGAAGGGTCGTATTCGGAACGGGGGGGCAGAGTGGGGGGGCGAGGTGGGGCCCCCCGAAATAGTCGGGGCTGTAAGGGGGGGGTAGGGGGGGCGTAAGGGGGGGAGGTGCTCGAAAGGGGGGGCGACGTAGCCCGGGGGGCGCAGAACGTTGCACAGGAACTCGAAGTCGTCTGGGGAGGAGGGAGGGGAGAGAGAGGAGAGAGGGGGGTTATGGGGGACCCCCAGACACAGTAAACAGGAATGGGAGGGGGTTGGGGGGCTGGCGAGGGGGTTGGGGTGGGGGTTTGGGTGCTGGGGAGAGGGTTGGGGAGAGTGGCTGAGTGCTGGGGAGGGGGTTGTGGGGGGGTCAGGGTGCTGGGGAGGGGGTAGAGGAGGGAGTTTCGGTGCTGGGGAGGGGGTTGTGGGGGGTCAGGGTGCTGGGTAGGGATGCTGGGGGTGGGCTCAGTGTGCTGGGGAGGGGGTTTGGGTGCTGGGGAGGGGGTTGTGGGGTGGGGTTGGGTGCTGGGGAGGGAGTGTGGGTGCTGGAGGTGGGCTCAGGGTGCTGGGGAGGGGGTTTGGGTGCTGGGGGAGGGCTCTGGGTGCTGTGGAGGGGGTTGGGAAGGGGGTTTGGGTGCTGGGGGTGGGCTCAGGGGGTCTGGGTGTTGGGAGGGGCTTGGGGGGGACAGGGTGCTGGGGAGGGGGTTTGGGTACTAGGGGAGGGCTCTGGGTGCTATGGAGGGGGTTGGGGAGGGGGCTTGGGTGCTGGGGAGGGGGTTTGAGTGCTGGGGGTGGGCTCTGGGTGCTGGGGAGGGGGTCTGGACACTGGGGTGGGCTCTGGGTGCTGGGAAGGGAGTCAGGGTGCTGAGGGGGAGGGGGATTGGTGCTGGGGGGATAAAAACGGCCCCCAAAGGGGTCGTGAGATGGGGGGGTGGGGGGCCACGCGCGACCTTCTTAGTGAGGCACTTGGGGTCCCATCATGGGGGTGCATGGAGGGGTCAGCTGGATCCCTCCCATCGCCACGGGGTGAGTGGGGGATGTTGAGGGGTCCCTGTGTTAGCGGGGGGGTGCCCCGAGGCTCCCACCTGAGCGGCGCTCGGGGCACAGGGCGCAGTCCACGCCCCAGGCGTGTCCGTACAGGCAGCAGCACTCGCTGTACGGCACCTGACCGTCCCGCCGCGGCCGCCCGCACACCAGGTCCGGCCGCAGCTCCTGCCAGCACACGGCCCGCGCTGCCGCTGCGCGGGGGGCTGCCGTCACGCGCCGCGACCACCCCCCGCACAGCGCCACACACCCCCAGATCCGCGCTGGCCCCGCAGAATGCGCTTGGGCACTCCAAAGACTCCCCCGAAAACACCCCAAAACTCCCCCTTTTGTCCCTCGGAACTCCACCAAAACGCAACTTTTTCACTCAAAACTCCACCAAAACTCCCCTTTTCCCCTCAAATCTCCTCTAAACTCCCACTTTTGCCTCAAAACTTCACCAAAACCTCACTTTTTGGCTCAAAACTCCCCCCAAACCCCCCTTTTTCCCCTCAAAAGCCCCTTTCATCCCTTAAGATCCCCAAATCTCTCCTTTTTCTCCTCAAAACCTTCCTTTTTCCTACTAAAACCCCGCTTTTCCTCTCAAAAACTCCTCTTTTAACCCTTAAGACCCCAAAATCTTCACTTTTCCCCCTCAAAACCCCCCTTTTATTCCTTAAGACCCCCAAAGCCCCCTTATCCCCTCAAAATCTCCGTTTTTCCCCTCAATGCCCCCTTTTTCCCTTCAAAACCCCTTTTATCCCTTAAGATCCCCAAACCTCCCTTTTTTCACCTCAAAACCACTTTTTATCCCTTAAGATCCTAAAACTCCCCCTTTTTTGCCCTCAAAACTTGCCTTTTATCCCCTAAGACCCCAAAACCCCTTTTTCCCCCTCAAAACCCCCTTTTTCCCGCCTTTAGACCCAGAGCCGCCCCTTTTCCCCTCAGCGCCAGGCCCCGCCCCTCCCCTCGGCCCGTCCATTTCTCACGGGGGGGGGGCGAAACAAACCCCCCTCATTTTATACAAAACCTTTATTCTGTAACAGTGTGTGTTGGGGTGGGGGGTCCCCCAAACCTCCCCCCCGCGACCCCCCAACACTGAGAGGGGGGAGCACAGCGGGTGCCAAGGGGACACACACGCATAGGTGCCCCCCCCCGCCATCATCCCGAGGGCCACAATGCCGCCCCCCCCCCGCCTTAAATCTCTTGATCTACACAATAAATACGGCGGGGGGCGGCTCAGGCGCGGGGGAGGCAGCGGCGGGGCCAGGCCGGGGGGGCACAGGCAGCGGAACGAGCCCGCGGTGTTGAGGCAGCGGCCGGGCTGGCAGCGGGGGGGGCCCGAACACTCGTCCACGTCTGGGGAGGGCGGCGGCACAGAAGGGGTTAATGGGGTATTTGGGGGGGGGGATGGGGAGGGCTCAGGGTGCTGGGGAGGGGGTTTGGGTGCTGGGGGAGGAGGTTTGGAGGGGATTTGGGTGCTGAGGAGGGGGTTTGGGTGCTGAGGGAGTGGGTTTGGGTGCTGGGTTGGGCTCAGGGTGCAGGGGAGGGTCCTCGGGAGGGGATTTGGGTGCTGGGGAAGGAGTTCGGGAGGGGGTTTGGGTGCTGGGGAGGGGTTTTGGGTACTGGGGGAAGGGCTCAGGGTGCTGGGAAGGGGGTTTGGGTGCTGGGGAAGGAGTTTTGGAGGGGGGCTGGGTGCTGGGGAGGGCTCTGGGTGCTGGGGGAGGGGGTTTGGATGCTGGGGGAGGAGCTAGGGAGGGGATCGGGTGCTGAGGGAGGGGATCAGGGTGCTGGGGAGGGGGAGTTGGGTGCTGGGGAGGGCTGGGTGCTGGGGAAGGAGTTTGGGAGGGGGTTTGGGTGCTGGGGGAGGGCTCAGGGTGCTGGGGAGGGGGATAGGGAGGGAATTTGGGTGCCGAGGAGGGAATTTGGGAGGGGTTTGGGTGCTGGGGCAGGGCTCTGGGTGCTGAGGCGGGCTCAGTCTTGAAAGGGGGCTCCTGGTGTTGGGGGGTGGTCAGGGTGCTGGGGGAGGGGTCAGTCTGGTTGGGGGGGTCAGACTGAAAGGGGGCTCAGGCTGATTTGAGGGAGTCAGGCTGGTTTGGGGGCTCAGGCTGGTGTGGGGGTGTCTGTTTTAGGGGGCTCAATCTGGTGTGGGGGTGTCTGTGTTTTGGGGGGCTCAGGCTAGTTTTGGGGGGCTCAGGCTGGTTTGGGGGTGTCTGTGTTTTGGAGGGCTCAGGCTAGTTTTGGGGGGCTCAGGCTGGTGTGGGGGTGACTGTTTTGGGGGGCTCAGTGTGTTTTGGGTGGCTCAAACTGGTTTGGGGGCTCAGTGTGTTTTGGGGGGCTCAGTCTGGTTTTGGGGGGCTCAGGCTAGTGTGGGAACTCTGTGTTTCGGGGGGCTCAGTCTGGTCTGGGGGGCTCAGTGTGTTTTGGGGGCTCAGGCTGGTTTTGAGGTGTCTGTGTTTTGGAATAGCTCAGGCTAGTTTTGGGGGCTCAGGCTGGTGTGGGGGTGTCTGTGTTTTGGGGGGCTCAGGCTAGTGTGGGAACTCTGTGTTTCGGGGGGCTCAGTCTGGTCTGGGGGGCTCAGTGTGTTTTGGGGGCTCAGGCTGGTTTTGAGGTGTCTGTGTTTTGGAATAGCTCAGGCTAGTTTTGGGGGCTCAGGCTGGTGTGGGGGTGTCTGTGTTTTGGGGGGCTCAGGCTTGTTTTGGGGGGCTCAGGCTGGTGTGGTGTGTCTGTGTTTTGGGGGTCTGAGGCTGGTGTGGGGGTGTCTGTGTTTTGGGGGGCTCAGGCTGGTTTTGGGGGGCTCAGGCTGGTGTGGGGGTGTCTGTGTTTTGGGGGGCTCAGGCTGGTTTTGGGGGGCTCAGGCTGGTGTGGGGGTGTCTGTGTTTTGGGGGGCTCAGGCTGGTTTTGGGGGACAGTGTGTTTTGGGGGCTCAGGCTGGTGTGGGGGTGTCTGTGTTTTGGGGGGCTCAGGCTGGTGTGGGGGTGTCTGTGTTTTGGGGGGCTCAGGCTGGTTTTAGGGGACAGTGTGTTTTGGGGTCTGAGGCTGGTGTGGGGGTGTCTGTGTTTTGGGGGGCTCAGGCTGGTGTGGGGGTGTCTCACCGACACAGTCGAGCTGCGCCGGGTCCAGCCGGTAGCCGGGGTCACAGCTGCAGGTGAAACCGTCGGGGAGCCGCACGCAGCGCCCGTGGCGGCACCCACTGAGCACCCCACACTCCTCCCCTGGGGCTGGGGGGGTCAGGCTGGGGGTCAGCACCCCAAAATCCACCCCCCCTCCACCCCACCCCCTCCCCAAACTCAGCCTCCTCCTCTTCCTCCTCCACCAAGGCTCCGTGGGCTTGGTAGGACCAGGCGTGGGTTCGGGTTGGGGGTCAGGGTGGGGGTCGGGGGGTTCATAACGGGGTCCCCGAGGTCGGTGAGGGATGAAAGGTAAAGGGGGGGCCTCAAAATCATCCCCCTCGTACCGGGGGGGGGGCGTAAAGAGGATCGTGAGCGCCGATGCCGCCAAGCCCCGCCCCGAAAGAGGAAGGGTCGTATTCGGAACGGGGGGGCAGAGTGGGGGGGGCGAGGTGGGACCCCCCGAAATAGTCGGGACTGTAAGGGGGGGGTAGGAGGGGCGTAACGGAGGGTGGTGCTCTAAGGAGGGCGCAGCGTAGCCCGGGGGGCGCAGAACGTTGCACAGGAACTCGAAGTCGTCTGCGGAGGGGGGAGGAGAGAGAGAGGAGAGAGGGGGGTTATGGGGGACCCCCACACACAGTAAACGGGAATGGGAGCGGGTTGGGGGGCTGGGGAGTGGGTTTGTGTGCTGGGGAGAGGGTTGCGGAGAGGGGCTGAGTGCTGGGGAGGGGGTTGTGGGGGGGTCAGGGTGCTGGGGAGGGGGTAGAGGAGGGAGTTTCGGTGCTGGGGAGGGGGTTGTGGGGGGTCAGGGTGCTGGGTAGGGATGCTGGGGGTGGGCTCAGTGTGCTGGTGAGGGGGTTTGGGTGGCGGTTTGGGTGCTGGGGAGGGGGTTGTGGGGTGGGGTTGGGTGCTGGGGAGGGAGTATGGGTGCTGGAGGTGGGCTCAGGGTGCTGGGGAGGGGGTTGGGGTGGGGGTTTGGGTGATGGGGAGGGGGTTTGGGTGCTGTAGGAGGGCTCAGGGTGCTGGGGAGGGTGTTGGGGAGGGGGTTTGGGTGCTGGGGAGGGAGTTGGGAGAGATCAGGGTGCTGGGGAGGGGGTTAGGAGGGCTTGGGCTGCTGGGGAGGGGGTTTAGGTGTTGGGGGTGGGCTCAGGGTGCTGTGGAGGGGGTTGCGAAGGGGGTTTGGGTGCTGGGGGTGGGCTCAGGGGGTCTGGGTGCTGGGAGGGGGTTGGGGGGGACAGGGTGCCGGGGAGGGGGTTTAGGTGTTGGAGGTGGGCTCAGGGTGCTGGGGAGGGGGTTGGGAGGGCTCTAGGGTGCTGGAGAGGGGGTTGGGGTGGGGGTTTGGGTGATGGGGAGGGGGTTTGGGTGCTGTAGGTGGGCTCAGGGTGCTGGGGAGGGGGTTTGGGTGCTGGGGAGGGGGTTGGGAGATATCAGGGTGCTGGGGAGGGGGTTAGGAGGGCTTGGGCTGCTGGGGAGGGGGTTTAGGTGTTGGGGGTGGGCTCAGGGTGCTGGAGAGGGGGTTGGGAAGGGGGTTTGGGTGCTGGGGGTGGGCTCAGGGGGTCTGGGTGTTGGGAGGGGCTTGGGGGGGACAGGGTGCTGGGGAGGGGGTTTGGGTACTAGGGGAGGGCTCTGGGTGCTATGGAGGGGGTTGGGGAGGGGGCTTGGGTGCTGGGGAGGGGGTTTGAGTGCTGGGGGTGGGCTCTGGGTGCTGGGGAGGGGGTCTGGACACTGGGGTTGGCTCTGGGTGCTGGGAAGGGAGTCAGGGTGCTGAGGGGGAGGGGGATTGGTGCTGGGGGGATAAAAACGGCCCCCAAAGGGGTCGTGAGATGGGGGGGTGGGGGGCTACACGCGACCTTCTTAGTGAGGCACTTGGGGTCCCATCATGGGGGTGCATGGAGGGGTCAGCTGGATCCCTCCCATCGCCACGGGGTGAGTGGGGGATGTTGAGGGGTCCCTGTGTTAGCGGGGGGGGTGCCCCGAGGCTCCCACCTGAGCGGCGCTCGGGGCACAGGGCGCAGTCCATGCCCCAGGCGTGTCCGTACAGGCAGCAGCACTCGCTGTACGGCACCTGCCCGTCCCGCCGCGCCCCCCGCACACCAGGTCCGGCCGCAGCTCCTGCCAGCACACGGCCCGCGCCGCCGCTGCGCGGGGGGCTGCCGTCACGCGCCGCGACCACCCCCCGCACAGCGCCACACACCCCCAGATCCGCGCTGGCCCCGCAGAATGCGCTTGGGGACTCCAAAGACTCCCCCGAAAACACCCCAAAACTCCCCCTTTTGTCCCTCGCAACTCCACCAAAACGCAACTTTTTCACTCAAAACTCCACCAAAACTCCCCTTTTCCCCTCAAATCTCCTCTAAACTCCCACTTTTGCCTCAAAACTTCACCAAAACCTCACTTTTTGGCTCAAAACTCCCCCCAACCCCCCCTTTTTCCCCTCAAAAGCCCCTTTCATCCCTTAAGATCCCCAAATCTCTCCTTTTTCTCCTCAAAACCTTCCTTTTTCCTACTAAAACCCCGCTTTTCCTCTCAAAAACTCCTCTTTTAACCCTTAAGACCCCAAAATCTTCACTTTTTCCCCTCAAAACCCCCCTTTTATTCCTTAAGACCCCCAAAGCCCCCTTATCCCCTCAAAATCTCTGTTTTTCCCCTCAAAACCCCCCTTTTATTCCTTAAGACCCCCAAAGCCCCCTTATCCCCTCAAAATCTCCGTTTTTCCCCTCAATGCCCCCTTTTTCCCTTCAAAACCCCTTTTATCCCTTAAGATCACCAAACCTCCCTTTTTTCACCTCAAAACCACTTTTTATCCCTTAAGATCCTAAAACTCCTCCTTTTTTGCCCTCAAATCTTTCCTTTTATTCCTTAAGACCCCAAAACCCCTTTTTCCCCCTCAAAACCCCCTTTTTCCCGCCTTTAGACCCAGAGCCGCCCCTTTTCCCCTCAGCGCCAGGCCCCGCCCCTCCCCTCGGCCCGTCCATTTCTCACGGGGGGGGGGCGAAACAAACCCCCCTCATTTTATACAAAACCTTTATTCTGTAACAGTGTGTGTTGGGGTGGGGGGTCCCCCAAACCTCCCCCCGCGACCCCCCAGCACTGAGAGGGGGGAGCACAGCGGGTGCCAAGGGGGGACACACGCATAGGTGCCCCCCCCCGCCATCATCCCGAGGGCCACAATGCCGCCCCCCCCCCGCCTTAAATCTCTTGATCTACACAATAAATATGGCGGGGGGCGGCTCAGGCGCGGGGGAGGCAGCGGCGGGGCCAGGCCGGGGGGGCACAGGCAGCGGAACGAGCCCGCGGTGTTGAGGCAGCGGCCGGGCTGGCAGCGGGGGGGGCCCGAACACTCGTCCACGTCTGGGGAGGGCGGCGGCACAGAAGGGGTTAATGGGGTATTTGGGGGGGGGGATGGGGAGGGCTCAGGGTGCTGGGGAGGGGGTTGGGGTGCTGGGGGAGGAGGTTTGGAGGAGATTTGGGTTCTGAGGAGGGCCCTGGGAGCTAGGGAGGCGATTTGGGTGCTGGGGAGGGGGATAGGGAGGGGGTTTGGATGCTGAGGGAGGGGGTTTGGGTGCTGGGGAGGACTCTGCGTGCTGGGGGAGGGGACTCGGGTGCTGGGGAGGGGGTTTGGGTGCTGAATGAGGGGGTTTGGGTGCTGGGTTGGGCTCAGGGTGCTGGGGAGGGGGATAGGGAGGGGGTTTGGGTGCTGGGGAAGAAGTTCGGGAGGGGGTTTGGGTGCTGGGGAGGGGTTTTGGGTACTGGGGAAAGGGCTCAGGGTGCTGGGGAGGGGGTTTGGTTGCTGGGGAAGGACTTTTGGAGGGGGGCTGGGTGCTGGGGAGCGCTCTGGGTGCTGAGGGAGGGGGTTTGGGTGCTGGGGGAGGGGGTTTGGGTGCTGGGGAAGGAGCTAGGGAGGGGGTTGGGTGCTGAGGGAAGGGATCAGGGTGCTGGGGAGGGGGAGTTGGGTGCTGGGGAGGGCTAGGTGCTGGGGAAGGAGTTTGGGAGGGGGTTTGGGTGCTGGGGGAGGGCTCAGGGTGCTGGGGAGGGGGATAGGGAGGGAATTTGGGTGCCGAGGAGGGAATTTGGGAGGGGTTTGGGTGCTGGGGCAGGGCTCTGGGTGCTGGGGCGGGCTCAGTCTTGAAAGGGAGCTCCTGGTGTTGGGGGGTGGTCAGGGTGCTGGGGGAGGGGTCAGTCTGGTTGGGGGGGGTCAGACTGAAAGGGGGCTCAGGCTGATTTGAGGGAGTCAGGCTGGTTTGGGGGCTCAGGATGGTGTGGGGGTGTCTGTTTTAGGGGGCTCAATCTGGTGTGGGGGTGTCTGTGTTTTGGGGGGCTCAGGCAAGTTTTGGGGGGCTCAGGCTGGTGTGGGGGTGTCTGTGTTTTGGAGGGCTCAGGCTAGTTTTGGGGGGCTCAGGCTGGTGTGGGGGTGACTGTGTTTTGGGGGGCTCAGTGTGTTTTGGGTGGCTCAAACTGGTTTGGGGGCTCAGTGTGTTTTGGGGGGCTCAGTCTGGTTTGGGGGCTCATTGTGTTATGGGGGGCTCAGTCTGGTTTTGGGGGGCTCAGGCTAGTGTGGGAACTCTGTGTTTTGGGGGGCTCAGTCTGGTCTGGGGGGCTCAGTGTGTTTTGGGGGCTCAGGCTGGTTTTGAGGTGTCTGTGTTTTGGAGGGCTCAGGCTAGTTTTGGGGGGCTCAGGCTGGTGTGGGGGTGTCTGTGTTTTGGGGGGCTCAGGCTTGTTTTGGGGGGCTCAGGCTGGTGTGGGGGTGTCTGTGTTTTGGGGGGCTCAGGCTGGTGTGGGGGTGTCTGTGTTTTGGGGGGCTCAGGCTGGTTTTGGGGGGCTCAGGCTGGTGTGGGGGTGTCTGTGTTTTGGGGGGCTCAGGCTGGTTTTGGGGGGCTCAGGCTGGTGTGGGGGTGTCTGTGTTTTGGGGGGCTCAGGCTGGTTTTGGGGGGCTCAGGCTGGTGTGGGGGTGTCTGTGTTTTGGGGGGCTCAGGCTGGTTTGGGGGTGTCTCACCGACACAGTCGAGCTGCGCCGGGTCCAGCCGGTAGCCGGGGTCACAGCTGCAGGTGAAACCGTCGGGGAGCCGCACGCAGCGCCCGTGGCGGCACCCACTGAGCACCCCACACTCCTCCCCTGGGGCTGGGGGGTTCAGGCTGGGGGTCAGCACCCCAAAATCCACCCCCCCTCTACCCCACCCCCTCCCCAAACTCACCCTCCTCCTCTTCCTCCTCCACCAAGGCTCCGTGGGCTTGGTAGGACCAGGCGTGAGGGTCGGGGTTGGGGTCAGGGTGGGGGTCGGGGGGTTTATAACGGAGTCCCCGAGGTCGGTGAGGGATGAAAGGTAAAGGGGGGGCCTCAAAATCATCCCCCTCGTACCAGGGGGAGGGCGTAAAGAGGATCGTGAGCGCCGATGCCGCCAAGCCCCGCCCCGAAAGAGGAAGGGTCGTATTCGGAACGGGGGGGCAGAGTGGGGGGGCGAGGTGGGGCCCCCCGAAATAGTCGGGACTGTAAGGGGGGGGTAGGGGGGGCGTAAGGGGGGGAGGTGCTCGAAGGGGGGGACGACGTAGCCCGGGGGGCGCAGAACGTTGCACAGGAACTCGAAGTCGTCTGGGGAGGAAGGAGGGGAGAGAGAGGAGAGAGGGGGGTTATGGAGGACCCCCAGACACAGTAAACGGGAATGGGAGGGGGTTGGTTTCTGATTGGATAGTTTCAGGTGTTCACGTGTGTAACAACTGTTCCTGATTGGATAGTTCCAGGTGTTCACGCCTGTAACAGCGGTTTCCGATTGGATAGTTCCAGGTGTTCACGTGTGTAACAGCGGTTTCCGTTTGGATAGATCCAGGTGTTCACGCGTGTAACAGCGGTTTCCAATTGGATAGTTCCAGGTGTTCACACGTGTAACAGCGGTTTCTAATTGGATAGTTCCAGGTGTTCACATGTGTAACAGCGGTTTCTAATTGGATAGTTCCAGGTGTTCACGCGTGTAACAGCGGTTTCCGATTGGATAGTTTCAGGGCTTCATGGGTGGAACAGCGGTTTCCGATTGGATAGTTCCAGGCGTTCACGCGTGTAACAGCGGTTTCCGATTGGATAGTTCCAGGTGTTCACGCGTGTAACAGCAGTTTCCGATTGGATAGTTCCAGATGTTCACGCGTGTAACAACGGTTTCCGATTGTATAGTTCCAGGTGTTCAGACGTGTAACAGTGGTTTCTGATTGGATAGTTCCAGGTGTTCAGACGTGTAACAGTGGTTTCTGATTGGATAGTTCCAGGTGTTCACGCGTGTAACAGATAGTAACAGCTGTTCACGCGTGAAACAGCAGTTTCCGATTGGATAGTTCCAGGTGTTCACGCGTGTAACAACGGTTCCTGATTGGATAGTTCCAGGTGTTCACACGTGTAACAGCGGTTTCTGATTGGATAGTTCCAGGTGTTCAGACGTGTAACAGTGGTTTCCGATTTTATAGTTCCAGGTGTTCACGCGTGTAACAGCGGTTTCTGATTGGATAGTTCCAGGTGTTCAGACGTGTAACAGCGGTTTCTGATTGGATAGTTCCAGGTGTTCACGCGTGTAACAGCGGTTTCCGATTGGATAGGTCCAGGTGTTCACGCCTGTAACAGCGGTTTCCAATTGGATAGTTCCAGGTGTTCACGCCTGTGACAGCGGTTTCCGATTGGATAGTTCCATGTGTTCAGACGTGTAACAGCGGTTTCTGATTGGATAGTTCCAGGTGTTCACGCGTGTAACAGCGGTTTCCGATTAAATAGTTCCAGGTGTTCAGACATGTAACAGCGGTTTCTGATTGGATAGTTCCAGGTGTTCACGTGTGTAACAGTGGTTTCTGATTGGATAGTTCCAGGTGTTCACGCGTGTAACACCGGTTTCCAATTGGATAGTTCCAGGGGTTCAGACCTGTAACAGTGGTTTCTGATTGGATAGTTCCAGGTGTTCACACGTGTAACAGCGCTTTCCGATTTGATAGTTCCAGGTATTCACGCGTGTAACAGCGGTTTCTGATTGGATAGTTCCAGGTGTTCACGGGTGTGACAGTGGTTTCCGATTGGATAGTTCCAGGTGTTCACGCGTGTAACAGCGGTTTCTGATTGGATAGTTCCAGGTGTTCAGACCTGTAACAGTGGTTTCTGATTGCATAGTTCCAGGTGTTCAGACGTGTAACAGTGGTTTCTGATTGGATAGTTCCAGGTGTTCACGTGTGTAACACCGGTTTCCGATTGGATAGTTCCAGGTGTTCACGCGTGTAACAACGGTTCAAGATTGGATAGTTCCAGGTGTTCACACGTGTAACAGCGGTTTCTGATTGCATAGTTCCAGGTGTTCACGGGTGACAAGTGGTTTCCGATTGGATAATTCCAGGTATTCACACGTGTAACAGCGGTTTCTGATTGGATAGATCCAGGTGTTCACGCGTGTAACAGCGGTTTCTGATTGGATCGTTCCAGGTGTTAACGCGTGTAACAACGGTTCCTGATTGGATAGTTCCAGGTGTTCACGCGTGTAACAGCGGTTTCCGATTGGATAGTTCCAGGTGTTCACGCGTGTAACAGCGGTTTCTGATTTGATAGTTCCAGGGGTTCAAGCGTGTAACAACGGTTCCTGATTGGATAGTTCAAGTGGTTCACACGTGTAACAGCGGTTTCTGATTGGATAGTTCCAGGTGTTCACGGGTGTGACAGAGGTTTCCGATTGGATAGTTCCAGGTGTTCACGCCTGTAACAGCGGTTTCCGATTGGATAGTTCCAGGTGTTCACGCCTGTAACAGCGGTTTCTGATTGGATAGTTCCATGTGTTCAGACGTGTAACAGTGGTTTCTGATTGGATAGTTCCAGCTGTTCACGCGTGTAACAGCGGTTTCTGATTGGATAGTTCCAGGTGTTCACGCGCGTAACAACGGTTCCTGATTGGATAGTTCCAGGTGTTCACGCCTGTAACAGCGGTTTCCGCTTCGATAGTTCCAGGTGTTCAGGCGTGTAACAGCGGTTTCCGATTGGATAGTTCCAGGTGTTCACGTGTATAACAACGGTTCCTGATCGGATATTTCCCGGTGTTCACACGTGTAACAGTGGTTTCCGATTTGATAGTTCTAGGTGTTCAGACATGTAACAGTGGTTTCTGATTGGATAGTTCCAGGTGTTCACGCGTGTAACAGCGGTTTCTGATTGGATAGTTCCAGGTGTTCACGCGTGTAACAGCGGTTTCTGATTGCATAGTTCCAGGTGTTCACGGGTGTAACAGTAGTTTCCGATGGGATAGTTCCAGGTGTTCAGACGTGTAACAGCGGTTTCTGATTGGATAGTTCCAGGTGTTCACGCCTGTAACAGCGGTTTCCGATTGGATAGGTCCAGGTGTTCACGCCTGTAACAGCGGTTTCCGATTGGATAGTTCCAGGTGTTCACGCCTGTGACAGCGGTTTCCGATTGGATAGTTCCATGTGTTCAGACGTGTAACAGCGGTTTCTGATTGGATAGTTCCAGGTGTTCAGACGTGTAACAGTGGTTTCTGATTGGATAGTTCCAGGTGTTCAGACGTGTAACAGTGGTTTCTGATTGCATAGTTCCAGGTGTTCAGACCTGTAACAGTGGTTTCTGATTACATAGTTCCAGGTGTTCAGACGTGTAACAGTGGTTTCTGATTGGATAGTTCCAGGTGTTCACGTGTGTAACACCGGTTTCCGATTGGATAGTTCCAGGTGTTCACGCGTGTAACAACGGTTCCTTATTGGATAGTTCCAGGTGTTCAAGCGTGTAACAAGGGTTTCTGATTGCATAGTTCCAGGTGTTCACGGGTGACAAGTGGTTTCCGATTGGATAATTCCAGGTATTCACACGTGTAACAGCGGTTTCTGTTTGGATAGTTCCAGGTGTTCACGCGTGTAACAGCAGTTTCTGATTGCATAGTTCCAGGTGTTCACGCGTGTAACAGCGGTTTCCGATTGGATAGTTCCAGGTGTTCACGCGTGTAACAGCGGTTTCTGATTTGATAGTTCCAGGGGTTCAAGCGTGTAACAACGGTTCCTTATTGGATAGTTCCAGGTGTTCACACGTGTAACAGCGGTTTCTGATTGCATAGTTCCAGGTGCTCACGGGTGACAAGTGGTTTCCGATGGGATAGTTCCAGGTGTTCACGCGTGTAACAGCGGTTTCCGTTTGGATAGTTCCAGGTGTTCAGGCGTGTAACAGTGGTTTCTGATTGGATAGTTCCAGGTGTTCACACGTGTAACAGTGGTTTCCAATTGGATAGTTACTGGTGTTCACGTGTGTAACAGCGGTTTCCGTTTGGAAAGTTCCAGGTGTTCACGCGTGTAACAGTGGTTTCTAATTGGATAGTTCCAGGTGTTCACATGTGTAACAGCGGTTTCTAATTGGATAGTTCCAGGTGTTCACATGTGTAACTGCGGTTTCCGATTGGATAGTTCCAGGCGTTCACGCGTGTAACAGCGGTTTCCGATTGGATAGTTCCAGGTGTTCAGACGTGTAACAGTGGTTTCCGATTTTATAGTTCCAGGTGTTCACGCGTGTAACAACGGTTCCTTATTGGATAGTTCCAGGTGTTCACACGTGTAACAGCGGTTTCTGATTGCATAGTTCCAGGTGTTCACGGGTGACAAGTGGTTTCCGATTGGATAATTCCAGGTATTCACACGTGTAACAGCGGTTTCTGATTGGATAGTTCCAGGTGTTCACGCGTGTAACAGCAGTTTCTGATTGCATAGTTCCAGGTGTTCACGTGTGTAACAGCGGTTTCCGATTGGATAGTTCCAGGTGTTCACGCGTGTAACAGCGGTTTCTGATTTGATAGTTCCAGGGGTTCAAGCGTGTAACAACGGTTCCTTATTGGATAGTTCCAGGTGTTCACACGTGTAACAGCGGTTTCTGATTGCATAGTTCCAGGTGTTCACGGGTGACAAGTGGTTTCCGATGGGATAGTTCAAGGTGTTCACGCGTGTAACAGCGGTTTCTGATTGGATCGTTCCAGGTGTTAACGCGTGTAACAACGGTTCCTGATTGGATAGTTCCAGGTGTTCACACGTGTAACAGTGGTTTCCGATTGGATAGTTACTGGTGTTCACGTGTGTAACAGCGGTTTCCGTTTGGATAGTTCCAGGTGTTCACGCGTGTAACAGTGGTTTCTAATTGGATAGTTCCAGGTGTTCACATGTGTAACAGCGGTTTCTAATTGGATAGTTCCAGGTGTTCACATGTGTAACAGCGGTTTCCGATTGGATAGTTCCAGGCGTTCACGCGTGTAACAGCGGCTTCCGATTGGATAGTTCCAGGCGTTCACGCGTGTAACAGCGGTTTCCGATTGGATAGTTCCAGATGTTCACGCGTGTAACAGCAGTTTCCGATTGTATAGTTCCAGGTGTTCAGACGTGTAACAGTGGTTTCTGATTGGATAGTTCCAGGTGTTCACGCGTGTAACAGATAGTAACAGGTGTTCACGCGTGAAACAGCAGTTTCCGATTGGATAGTTCCAGGTGTTCACGCGTGTAAGAACGGTTCCTGATTGGATAGTTCCAGGTGTTCACACGTGTAACAGCGGTTTCTGATTGGATAGTTCCAGGTGTTCAGACGTGTAACAGTGGTTTCCGATTTGATAGTTCCAGGTGTTCACGCGTGTAACAGTGGTTTCTGATTGGATAGTTCCAGGTGTTCACGCCTGTAACAGCGGTTTCCGATTGCATAGGTCCAGGTGTTAACGCCTGTAACAGCGGTTTCCGATTGGATAGTTCCAGGTGTTCACGCCTGTAACAGCGGTTTCCGATTGGATAGTTCCAGGTGTTCACGCGTGTAACAATGGTTTCCAATTGGATAGTTCCAGGGGTTCAGACCTGTAACAGTGGTTTCTGATTGGATAGTTCCAGGTGTTCACATGTGTAACAGCGCTTTCCGATTTGATAGTTCCAGGTATTCACGCGTGTAACAGCGGTTTCTGATTGGATAGTTCCAGGTGTTCACGGGTGTGACAGTGGTTTCCGATTGGATAGTTCCAGGTGTTCACATGTGTAACAGTGGTTTCTGATTGAATAGTTCCAGGTGTTCAGACGTGTAACTGTGGTTTCTGATTGGATAGTTCCAGGTGTTCACGTGTGTAACACCGGTTTCCGATTGGATAGTTCCAGGTGTTCACGGGTGTGACAGTGGTTTCTGATTGGATAGTTCCAGGTGTTCACGCTTGTAACAGTGGTTTCTGATTGAATAGTTCCAGGTGTTCAAGCGTGCAACAAGGGTTACTGATTGGATAGTTCCAGGTGTTCACACGTGTAACAGCGGTTTCTGATTGGATAGTTCCAGGTGTTCAGACGTGTAACAGTGGTTTCCGATTTTATAGTTCCAGGTGTTCACGCGTGTAATAACTGTTCCTGATTGGATAGTTTGAGGTGGTCACGTGTGTAACAGCGGTTTCTGATTAGATAGGTCCAGGTGTTCACGCCTGTAACAGCGGTTTCCGATTTGATAGTTCCTGGTGTTCAGACGTGTAACAGTGGATTATGATTGGATAGTTCCATGTGTTCTGAAGTGTAACAGTGGTTTCTGATTGGATAGTTCCAGGTGTTCACGCGTGTAACAGCGGTTTCTGATTGGATAGTTCCAGGTGTTCACGCGTAACAACGGTTCCTGATTGGATAGTTCCAGGTGTTCACGCCTGTCACAGCGGTTTCCGATTGGATAGTTCCAGGTGTTCAGACGTGTAACAACGGTTCCTGATTGGATAGTTCCAGGTGTTCACACGTGTAACAGCGGTTTCTGATTGGATAGTTCCAGGTGTTCACGCGTGTAACAGCGGTTTCCGATTGGATAGTTCCAGGTGTTCAGACGTGTAACAACGGTTCCTAATTGGATAGTTCCAGGTGTTCACACGTGTAACAGCGGTTTCTGATTGGATAGTTCCAGGTCTTCACGCGTGTAACACCGGTTTCCGATTGGATAGTTCCAGGTGTTCACGCGTGTAACAGCGGTTTCCGATTGGATATGTCCAGGTGTTCACGCCTGTAACAGCGGTTTCCGATTGGATAGTTCCAGGTGTTCACGCCTGTAACAGCGGTTTCCGATTGGATAGTTCCAGGTGTTCAGACGTGTAACAGTGGTTTCTGATTGGATAGTTCCAGGTGTTCAGACATGTAACAGCGGTTTCTGATTGGATAGTTCAAGGTGTTCACATGTGTAACAGCGGTTTCTGATTGGATAGTTCCAGGTGTTCTCGCGTGTGACAGCAGTTTCCGATTGGATAGTCCAGGTGTTCACGCGTGTAACAACGGTTTCCAATTGGATAGTTCCAGGGGTTCAGACCTGTAACAGTGGTTTCTGATTGGATAGTTCCAGGTGTTCACATGTGTAACAGCGCTTTCCGATTTGATAGTTCCAGGTATTCACGCGTGTAACAGCGGTTTCTGATTGGATAGTTCCAGGTGTTCACGGGTGTGACAGTGGTTTCTGATTGGATAGTTCCAGGTGTTCACGCTTGTAACAGTGGTTTCTGATTGAATAGTTCCAGGTGTTCAAGCGTGTAACAAGGGTTACTGATTGGATAGTTCCAGGTGTTCAGAAGTGTAACAGTGGTTTCTGATTGGATAGTTCCAGGTGTTCACGCGTGTAACAGCGGTTTCTGATTGGATAGTTCCAGGTGTTCACGCGTAACAACGGTTCCTGATTGGATAGTTCCAGGTGTTCACGCCTGTCACAGCGGTTTCCGATTGGATAGTTCCAGGTGTTCAGACGTGTAACAACGGTTCCTGATTGGATAGTTCCAGGTGTTCACACGTGTAACAGCGGTTTCTGATTGGATAGTTCCAGGTGTTCACGCGTGTAACAGCGGTTTCCGATTGGATAGTTCCAGGTGTTCAGACGTGTAACAACGGTTCCTAATTGGATAGTTCCAGGTGTTCACACGTGTAACAGCGGTTTCTGATTGGATAGTTCCAGGTCTTCACGCGTGTAACACCGGTTTCCGATTGGATAGTTCCAGGTGTTCACGCGTGTAACAGCGGTTTCTGATTGGATAGTTCCAGGTGTTCACGCGTGTAACAGTGGTTTCTGATTGGATAGTTCCAGGTGTTCACGTGTGTAACACCGGTTTCCGATTGGATAGTTCCAGGTGTTCACGCGTGTAACAACGGTTCCTTATTGGATAGTTCCAGGTGTTCACACGTGTAACAGCGGTTTCTGATTGCATAGTTCCAGGTGTTCACGGGTGACAAGTGGTTTCCGATTGGATAATTCCAGGTATTCACACGTGTAACAACGGTTTCTGATTGGATAGTTCCAGGTGTTCACGCGTGTAACAGCAGTTTCTGATTGCATAGTTCCAGGTGTTCACGGGTGTAACAGTGGTTTCCGATGGGATAGTTCAAGGTGTTCACGCGTGTAACAGCGGTTTCTGATTGGATCGTTCCAGGTGTTAACGCGTGTAACAACGGTTCCTGATTGGATATTTCCAGGTGTTCATGCGTGTAACAGCGGTTTGTGATTGGATAGTTCCAGGTGTTCAGACGTGTAACAGCGGTTTCTGATTGGATAGTTCCAGCTGTTCACGCGTGTAACAGCGGTTTCTGATTGGATAGTTCCAGGTGTTCACGCGTGTAACAGCGGTTTCCGATTGGATAGTTCCAGGTGTTCACGCGTGTAACAGCGGTTTCCGATTGGATAGTTCCAGGTGTTCACGTGTGTAACAGTGGTTTCTGATTGGATAGTTCCAGGTGTTCAGACGTGTAACAGTGGTTTCTGATTGGATAGTTCCTGGTGTTCAGACGTGTAACTGGTTTCTGATTGGATAGTTCCAGGTGTTCACGCGTGTAACAGCGGTTTCCGATTGGATAGTTCCAGGTGTTCACGCGTGTAACAGCGGTTTCTGATTTGATAGTTGCAGGGGTTCACGCGTGTAACAACGGTTCCTGATTGGATAGTTCAAGTGGTTCACACGTGTAACAGCGGTTTCTGATTGGATAGTTCCAGGTGTTCACACGTGTAACAGCGGTTTCCGATTGGATAGTTCCAGGTGTTCACGCCTGTAACAGCGGTTTCCGATTGGATAGTTCCAGGTGTTCACGCCTGTAACAGCGGTTTCTGATTGGATAGTTCCATGTGTTCAGACGTGTAACAGTGGTTTCTGATTGGATAGTTCCAGCTGTTCACGCGTGTAACAGCGGTTTCTGATTGGATAGTTCCAGGTGTTCACGCGCGTAACAACGGTTCCTGATTGGATAGTTCCAGGTGTTCACGCCTGTAACAGCGGTTTCCGCTTCGATAGTTCCAGGTGTTCACGTGTGTAACAGCGGTTTCCGATTGGATAGTTCCAGGTGTTCACGCGTATAACAACGGTTCCTGATCGGATATTTCCAGGTGTTCACACGTGTAACAGTGGTTTCCGATTGGATAGTTCTAGGTGTTCGGACATGTAACAGTGGTTTCTGATTGGATAGTTCCAGGTGTTCACGCGTGTAAAAGCGGTTTCTGATTGGATAGTTACAGGTGTTCACGTGTGTAACAGTGATTTCTGATTGGATAGTTCCAGGTGTTCACATGTGTAACAGCGCTTTCCGATTTGATAGTTCCAGGTGTTCACGCGTGTAACAGCGGTTTGTGATTGGATAGTTCCAGGTGTTCACGCGTGTAACAGCGGTTTCTGATTGGATAGTTCCAGGTGTTCACGCGTGTAACAACGGTTCCTGATCGGATAGTTCCAGGTGTTCACGCGTGTAACAGCGGTTTCCGATTGGTTAGTTCCAGGTGTTCAGACATGTAAAAGCGGTTTCTGATTGGATAGTTCCAGGTGTTCACGTGTGTAACAGTGGTTTCTGATTGGATAGTTCCAGGTGTTCACGCGTGTGACAGCAGTTTCCGATTGGATAGTCCAGGTGTTCACACGTGTAACAGCGGTTTCTGATTGCATAGTTCCAGGTGTTCACGCCTGTAACAGCGGTTTCCGATTGGATAGTTCCTGGTGTTCAGACGTGTAACAGTGGTTTCTGATTGGATAGTTCCATGTGTTCAGAAGAGTAACAGTGGTTTTTGATTGGATAGTTCCAGGTGTTCACGCGTGTAACAGCGGTTTCCGATTGGATAGTTCCAGGTGTTCAGACGTGTAACAACGGTTCCTGATTGGATAGTTCCAGGTGTTCACACGTGTAACAGCGGTTTCTGATTGGATAGTTCCAGGTGTTCACGCGTGTAACACCGGTTTCCGATTGGATAGTTCCAGGTGTTCACGCATGTAACAGCGGTTTCCGATTGGATAGTTCCAGGTGTTCAGACGTGTAACAACGGTTCCTGATTGGATAGTTCCAGGTGTTCACGGGTGTGACAGTGGTTTCTGATTGGATAGTTCCAGGTGTTCACGCGTGTAACATCGGTTTCCGATTGGATAGTTCCAGGTGTTCACGCGTGTAACAGCGGTTTCTGATTGGATAGTTCCAGGTGTTTACGAGTGTAACAACGGTCCCTGATTGGATAGTTCCAGGTGTTCACGCGTCTAACAGTGGTTTCTGATTGGATAGTTCCATGTGTTCAGACGTGTAACAGTGGTTTCTGATTGGATAGTTCCAGGTGTTCACGCGTGCAACAACGGTTCCTGATTGGATAGTTCCTTGTGTTCACACGTGTAACAGTGGTTTTTGATTGGATAGTTCCAGGTGTTCACACGTGTAACAGCGGTTTCTGATTGCATAGTTCCAGGTGTTCACGCGTGTAACAGTGGTTTCTGATTGGATAGTTCCAGGTGTTCAGACGTGTAACAGTGGTTTCTGATTGGATACTTCTTGGTGTTGAGACGTGTAACAGATGGTTTCTGATTGGATAGTTCCAGGTGTTCACGTGTGTAACACCGGTTTCCGATTGGATAGTTCCAGGTGTTCACGCGTGTAACAGCGGTTTCTGATTGGATAGTTCCAGGTGTTCACGCGTGTAACAACGGTTCCTGATTGGATAGTTCCAGGTGTTCACACGTGTAACAGCAGTTCCTGATTGGATAGTTATAGGTGTTCACATGTGTAACAGAGGTTTCCGATTGGATAGTTCCAGGTGTTCACGCGTGTAACACCGGTTTCCGATTGGATAGTTCCAGGTGTTCAGACGTGTAACAGTGGTTTCTGATTGGATAGTTCCAGGTGTTCACGCGTGTAACAGTGGTTTCGGATTGGATAGTTCCAGGTGTTCACGCGTGTAACAGTGGTTTCTGATTGGATAGTTCCAGGTGTTCACGCGTGTAACAACTGTTCCTGATTGGATAGTTCCAGGGGTTCACGCGTGTAACAGTGGTTTCTGATTGGATTGTTCCAGGTGTTCACGCGTGTAAGAACGGTTCCTGATTGGATAGTTCCAGGTGTTCACACGTGTAACAGCAGTTTCCGATTGGATAGTTCCAGGTGTTCAGAGGTGTAACAGTGGTTTCTGATTGGATAGTTCCAGGTGTTCAGACGTGTAACAGCGGTTTCTGATTGGATAGTTCCAGGTGTTTACGCGTGTAACACCGGTTTCCGATTGGATAGTTCCAGGTGTTCACGCGTGTAACAGCGGTTTCTGATTGTATAGTTCCAGGTGTTCACACGTGTAACAGCAGTTCCTGATTGGATAGTTCTAGGTGTTCACACATGTAACAGAGGTTTCCGATTGGATAGTTCCAGGTGTTCACGCGTGTAACACCGGTTTCCGATTGGATAGTTCCAGGTGTTCAGACGTGTAACAGTGGTTTCTGATTGGATAGTTCCAGGTGTTCACGCGTGTAACAGTGGTTTCGGATTGGATAGTTCCAGGTGTTCAGACGTGTAACAGTGGTTTCTGATTGGATAGTTCCAGGTGTTCACGCGTGTAACACCGGTTTCCGATTGGATAGTTCCAGGTGTTCACGCATGTAACAGCGGTTTCCGATTGGATAGTTCCAGGTGTTCAGACGTGTAACAACGGTTCCTGATTGGATAGTTCCAGGTGTTCACGGGTGTGACAGTGGTTTCTGATTGGATAGTTCCAGGTGTTCACGCGTGTAACATCGGTTTCCGATTGGATAGTTCCAGGTGTTCACGCGTGTAACAGCGGTTTCTGATTGGATAGTTCCAGGTGTTTACGAGTGTAACAACGGTCCCTGATTGGATAGTTCCAGGTGTTCACGCGTCTAACAGTGGTTTCTGATTGGATAGTTCCATGTGTTCAGACGTGTAACAGTGGTTTCTGATTGGATAGTTCCAGGTGTTCACGCGTGCAACAACGGTTCCTGATTGGATAGTTCCTTGTGTTCACACGTGTAACAGTGGTTTTTGATTGGATAGTTCCAGGTGTTCACACGTGTAACAGCGGTTTCTGATTGCATAGTTCCAGGTGTTCACGCGTGTAACAGTGGTTTCTGATTGGATAGTTCCAGGTGTTCAGACGTGTAACAGTGGTTTCTGATTGGATACTTCTTGGTGTTGAGACGTGTAACAGATGGTTTCTGATTGGATAGTTCCAGGTGTTCACGTGTGTAACACCGGTTTCCGATTGGATAGTTCCAGGTGTTCACGCGTGTAACAGCGGTTTCTGATTGGATAGTTCCAGGTGTTCACGCGTGTAACAACGGTTCCTGATTGGATAGTTCCAGGTGTTCACACGTGTAACAGCAGTTCCTGATTGGATAGTTATAGGTGTTCACATGTGTAACAGAGGTTTCCGATTGGATAGTTCCAGGTGTTCACGCGTGTAACACCGGTTTCCGATTGGATAGTTCCAGGTGTTCAGACGTGTAACAGTGGTTTCTGATTGGATAGTTCCAGGTGTTCACGCGTGTAACAGTGGTTTCGGATTGGATAGTTCCAGGTGTTCACGCGTGTAACAGTGGTTTCTGATTGGATAGTTCCAGGTGTTCACGCGTGTAACAACTGTTCCTGATTGGATAGTTCCAGGGGTTCACGCGTGTAACAGTGGTTTCTGATTGGATTGTTCCAGGTGTTCACGCGTGTAAGAACGGTTCCTGATTGGATAGTTCCAGGTGTTCACACGTGTAACAGCAGTTTCCGATTGGATAGTTCCAGGTGTTCAGAGGTGTAACAGTGGTTTCTGATTGGATAGTTCCAGGTGTTCAGACGTGTAACAGCGGTTTCTGATTGGATAGTTCCAGGTGTTTACGCGTGTAACACCGGTTTCCGATTGGATAGTTCCAGGTGTTCACGCGTGTAACAGCGGTTTCTGATTGTATAGTTCCAGGTGTTCACACGTGTAACAGCAGTTCCTGATTGGATAGTTCTAGGTGTTCACACATGTAACAGAGGTTTCCGATTGGATAGTTCCAGGTGTTCACGCGTGTAACACCGGTTTCCGATTGGATAGTTCCAGGTGTTCAGACGTGTAACAGTGGTTTCTGATTGGATAGTTCCAGGTGTTCACGCGTGTAACAGTGGTTTCGGATTGGATAGTTCCAGGTGTTCAGACGTGTAACAGTGGTTTCTGATTGGATAGTTCCAGGTGTTCACGCGTGTAACAACTGTTCCTAATTGGATAGTTCCAGGGGTTCACGCGTGTAACAGTGGTTTCTGATTGGATAGTTAAAGGTGTTCACGCGTGTAACAGTGGTTTCTGATTGGATAGTTCCAGGTGTTCAGACGTGTAACAGCAGTTTCTGATTGGATAGTTCCAGGTGTTCAGACGTATAACAGTGTTTTCTAATTGGATAGTTCCAGGTGTTCACGCGTGTAACAGCGGTTTCTGATTGTATAGTTCCAGGTGTTCAGACGTGTAACAGTGGTTTCCGATTGGATAGTTCCAGGTGTTCACGCGTGTAACAGCGGTTTCTGATTGGATAGTTCCAGGTGTTCACACGTGTAACAGTGGTTTTCGATTGGATAGTTCCAGGTGTTCATGCGTGTAACAGCGGTTTCCGATTGGATAGTTCCAGGTGTTCAGACGTGTAACAACGGTTCCTGTTTGGATAGTTCCAGGTGTTCACACGTGTAACAGCGGTTTCCGATTGGATAGTTCCAGGTGTTCAGAGGTGTAACAGTGGTTTCTGATTGGATAGTTCCAGGTGTTCAGACGTGTAACAGCGGTTTCTGATTGGATAGTTCCAGGTGTTTACGCGTGTAACACCGGTTTCCGATTGGATAGTTCCAGGTGTTCACGCGTGTAACAACGGTTCCTGATTGGATAGTTCCAGGTGTTCACACGTGTAACAGCAGTTCCTGATTGGATAGTTCTAGGTGTTCACATGTGTAACAGAGGTTTCTGATTGGATAGTTCCAGGTGTTCACGCGTGTAACAGCGGTTTCTGATTGGATAGTTCAAGGTGTTCACGCCTGTAACAGCGGTTTCCGCTTCGATAGTTCCAGGTGTTCACGTGTGTAACAGCGGTTTCCGGTTGGATAGTTCCAGGTGTTCACGCGTATAACAACGGTTCCTGATTGGATAGTTCCAGGTGTTCACGCGTGTAACAGCGGTTTCCGATTGGTTAGTTCCAGGTGTTCAGACATGTAAAAGCGGTTTCTGATTGGATAGTTCCAGGTGTTCACGTGTGTAACAGTGGTTTCTGATTGGATAGTTCCAGGTGTTCACGCGTGTGACAGCAGTTTCCGATTGGATAGTCCAGGTGTTCACGCGTGTAACACCGGTTTCCAATTGGATAGTTCCAGGTGTTCACGTGTGTAACAACGGTTCCTGATTGGATAGTTCCAGGTGTTCACACGTGTAACAGCGGTTTCCGATTGGATAGTTCCAGGTGTTCAGACGTGTAACAGTGGTTTCCGATTGGATAGTTCCAGGTGTTCACGCGTGTAACAACGGTTACTGATTGGATAGTTCCAGGTGTTCACACGTGTAACAGCGGTTTCTGATTGGATAGTTCCAGGTGTTCAGACGTGTAACAGTGGTTTCTGATTTTATAGTTACAGGTGTTCACGCGTGTAATAACTGTTCCTGATTGGCTAGTTTCAGGTGGTCACGTGTGTAACAGCGGTTTCTGATTGGATAGGTCCAGGTGTTCACGCCTGTAACAGCGGTTTCCGATTGGATAGTTCCTGGTGTTCAGACGTGTAACAGTGGTTTCCGATTGGATAGTTCTAGGTTTTCAGACATGTAACAGTGGTTTCTGATTGGATAGTTCCAGGTGTTCACGCGTGTAACAGCGGTTTCTGATTGGATAGTTACAGGTGTTCACGTGTGTAACAGTGATTTCTGATTGGATAGTTCCAGGTGTTCACGTGTGTAACAGTGGTTTCTGATTGGATAGTTCCAGGTGTTCACGCGTGTGACAGCAGTTTCCGATTGGATAGTCCAGGTGTTCACACGTGTAACAGCGGTTTCTGATTGCATAGTTCCAGGTGTTCACGCCTGTAACAGCGGTTTCCGATTGGATAGTTCCTGGTGTTCAGACGTGTAACAGTGGTTTCTGATTGGATAGTTCCATGTGTTCAGAAGAGTAACAGTGGTTTTTGATTGGATAGTTCCAGGTGTTCACGCGTGTAACAGCGGTTTCTGATTGGATAGTTCCAGGTCTTCAGACGTGTAACAGTGGTTTCTGATTGGATAGTTCCAGGTGTTCACACGTGTAAGAGCGGTTTCTGATTGGATAGTTCCAGGTGTTCACGCGTGTAACAGCGGTTTCCGATTGGATAGTTCCAGGTGTTCACGCGTGTAACAGCGGTTTCCGATTGGATAGTTCCAGGTGTTCAGACGTGTAACAACGGTTCCTGATTGGATAGTTCCAGGTGTTCACACGTGTAACAGCGGTTTCTGATTGGATAGTTCCAGGTGTTCACGCGTGTAACATCGGTTTCCGATTGGATAGTTCCAGGTGTTCACGCGTGTAACAGCGGTTTCTGATTGGATAGTTCCAGGTGTTTACGAGTGTAACAACGGTCCCTGATTGGATAGTTCCAGGTGTTCACGCGTCTAACAGTGGTTTCTGATTGGATAGTTCCATGTGTTCAGACGTGTAACAGTGGTTTCTGATTGGATAGTTCCAGGTGTTCACGCGTGCAACAACGGTTCCTGATTGGATAGTTCCTTGTGTTCACACGTGTAACAGTGGTTTTTGATTGGATAGTTCCAGGTGTTCACACGTGTAACAGCGGTTTCTGATTGCATAGTTCCAGGTGTTCACGCGTGTAACAGTGGTTTCTGATTGGATAGTTCCAGGTGTTCAGACGTGTAACAGTGGTTTCTGATTGGATACTTCTTGGTGTTGAGACGTGTAACAGATGGTTTCTGATTGGATAGTTCCAGGTGTTCACGTGTGTAACACCGGTTTCCGATTGGATAGTTCCAGGTGTTCACGTGTGTAACAGTGGTTTCTGATTTGATAGTTCCAGGTGTTCACGCGTGTAACAACGGTTCCTGATTGGATAGTTCCAGGTGTTCACACGTGTAACAGCAGTTCCTGATTGGATAGTTATAGGTGTTCACATGTGTAACAGAGGTTTCCGATTGGATAGTTCCAGGTGTTCAGAGGTGTAACAGTGGTTTCTGATTGGATAGTTCCAGGTGTTCAGACGTGTAACAGCGGTTTCTGATTGGATAGTTCCAGGTGTTTACGCGTGTAACACCGGTTTCCGATTGGATAGTTCCAGGTGTTCACGCGTGTAACAGCGGTTTCTGATTGTATAGTTCCAGGTGTTCACACGTGTAACAGCAGTTCCTGATTGGATAGTTCTAGGTGTTCACACATGTAACAGAGGTTTCCGATTGGATAGTTCCAGGTGTTCACGCGTGTAACACCGGTTTCCGATTGGATAGTTCCAGGTGTTCAGACGTGTAACAGTGGTTTCTGATTGGATAGTTCCAGGTGTTCACGCGTGTAACAGTGGTTTCGGATTGGATAGTTCCAGGTGTTCAGACGTGTAACAGTGGTTTCTGATTGGATAGTTCCAGGTGTTCACGCGTGTAACAACTGTTCCTGATTGGATAGTTCCAGGGGTTCACGCGTGTAATAGTGGTTTCTGATTGGATAGTTCCAGGTGTTCACGCGTGTAACAGCGGTTTCTGATTGGATAGTTCCAGGTGTTCAGACGTGTAACAGCGGTTTCTGATTGGATAGTTCCAGGTGT
This sequence comes from Colius striatus, assembly GCF_028858725.1. NCBI lineage: Eukaryota > Metazoa > Chordata > Aves > Coliiformes > Coliidae > Colius > Colius striatus. The sequence goes on from NC_084768.1 coordinate 373,513, forward strand.
TCAGACGTATAACAGTGTTTTCTAATTGGATAGTTCCAGGTGTTCACGCGTGTAACAGCGGTTTCTGATTGTATAGTTCCAGGTGTTCAGACGTGTAACAGTGGTTTCCGATTGGATAGTTCCAGGTGTTCACGCGTGTAACAGCGGTTTCTGATTGGATAGTTCCAGGTGTTCACACGTGTAACAGTGGTTTTCGATTGGATAGTTCCAGGTGTTCATGCGTGTAACAGCGGTTTCCGATTGGATAGTTCCAGGTGTTCAGACGTGTAACAACGGTTCCTGTTTGGATAGTTCCAGGTGTTCACACGTGTAACAGCGGTTTCCGATTGGATAGTTCCAGGTGTTCAGAGGTGTAACAGTGGTTTCTGATTGGATAGTTCCAGGTGTTCAGACGTGTAACAGCGGTTTCTGATTGGATAGTTCCAGGTGTTTACGCGTGTAACACCGGTTTCCGATTGGATAGTTCCAGGTGTTCACGCGTGTAACAACGGTTCCTGATTGGATAGTTCCAGGTGTTCACACGTGTAACAGCAGTTCCTGATTGGATAGTTCTAGGTGTTCACATGTGTAACAGAGGTTTCTGATTGGATAGTTCCAGGTGTTCACGCGTGTAACAGCGGTTTCTGATTGGATAGTTCCAGGTGTTCACGCGCGTAACAACGGTTCCTGATTGGATAGTTCCAGGTGTTCACGCCTGTAACAGCGGTTTCCGCTTCGATAGTTCCAGGTGTTCACGTGTGTAACAGCGGTTTCCGGTTGGATAGTTCCAGGTGTTCACGCGTATAACAACGGTTCCTGATTGGATAGTTCCAGGTGTTCACGCGTGTAACAGCGGTTTCCGATTGGTTAGTTCCAGGTGTTCAGACATGTAAAAGCGGTTTCTGATTGGATAGTTCCAGGTGTTCACGTGTGTAACAGTGGTTTCTGATTGGATAGTTCCAGGTGTTCACGCGTGTGACAGCAGTTTCCGATTGGATAGTCCAGGTGTTCACGCGTGTAACACCGGTTTCCAATTGGATAGTTCCAGGTGTTCACGTGTGTAACAACGGTTCCTGATTGGATAGTTCCAGGTGTTCACACGTGTAACAGCGGTTTCCGATTGGATAGTTCCAGGTGTTCAGACGTGTAACAGTGGTTTCCGATTGGATAGTTCCAGGTGTTCACGCCTGTAACAGCGGTTTCCGATTGGATAGTTCCAGGTGTTCAGACGTGTAACAACGGTTCCTGATTGGATAGTTCCAGGTGTTCACGCGTGTAACAGCGGTTTCTGATTGGATAGTTCGAGGTGTTCACGCGTGTAACAGCGGTTTCCGATTGGATAGTTCCAGGTGTTCACGCATGTAACAGCGGTTTCCGATTGGATAGTTCCTGGTGTTCAGACGTGTAACAGCAGTTTCTGATTGGATAGTTCCAGGTCTTCAGATGTGTAACAGTGGTTTCTGATTGGATAGTTCCAGGTGTTCATGTGTGTAACAGCGGTTTCTGATTGTATAGTTCCAGGTGTTCAGACGTGTAACAGTGGTTTCTGATTGGATAGTTCCAGGTGTTCACGCGTGTAACAGATAGTTCGAGGTGTTCACGCGGGTAACAGCAGTTTCCGATTGGATAGTTCCAGGTGTTCACGCGTGTAACAGCGGTTTCTCATTGGATAGTTCCAGGTGTTCACACGTGTAACAGTGGTTTTCGATTTGATAGTTCCAGGTGTTCATGCGTGTAACAGCGGTTTCCGATTCGATAGTTCCAGGTGTTCAGACGTGTAACAACGGTTCCTGATTGGATAGTTCCAGGTGTTCACGCGTGTAACAACGGTTTCTCATTGTATAGTTCCAGGTGTTCAGACGTGTAACAGTGGTTTCTGATTGGATAGTTCCAGGTGTTCACGCGTGTAACAGCGGTTTCTGATTGGATAGTTCCAGGTGTTCACGCGTGTAACAACGGTTCAAGATTGGATAGTTAGAGGTGTTCACACGTGTAGCAGCGGTTTCTGATTGGATAGTTCCAGGTGTTCACGCGTGTAACAGCGGTTTCTGATTGGATAGTTCCAGGTGTTCACGCGTGTAACAACGGTTCAAGATTGGATACTTCCAGGTGTTCACGCGTGTAACAGCGGTTTCCGATTTCATAGTTCCAGGTATTCAGACATGTAGCAGTGGTTTCTGATTGGATAGTTCCAGGTGTTCACGCGTGTAACAGTGGTTTCGGATTGGATAGTTTCAGGTTTTCAGACGTGTAACAGTGGTTTCTGATTAGTTAGTTCCAGGTGCTCACGCCTGTAACAGCGGTTTCCGATTGGATAGTTCCAGGTGTTCACGCGTGTAACAGTGGTTTCTGATTGGATAGTTCCAGGCGTTCACACGTGTAACAACGGTTCCAGATTGGATAGTTCCAGGTGTTCACACGTGTAACAACGGTTCCTGATTGGATAGTTCCAGGTGTTCACACGTGTAACAGCGGTTTCCGATTGGATCGTTCCAGGTGTTCACGCGTGTAACAGCGGTTTCCGATTGGATAGTTCCAGGTGTTCAGAGGTGTAACAGTGGTTTCTGATTGGATAGTTCCAGGTGTTCACGGGTGTGACAGCGGTTTCCGATTGGATAGTTCCAGGTGTTCACGCGTGTAACAGCGGTTTCTGATTGGATAGTTCCAGGTGTTCACGCGTGTAACAGCGGTTTCTCATTGGATAGTTCCAGGTGTTCACACGTGTAACAGTGGTTTTCGATTCTATAGTTCCAGGTGTTCATGCGTGTAACAGCGGTTTCCGATTGGATAGTTCCAGGTGTTCAGACGTGTAACAACGGTTCCTGATTGGATAGTTCCAGGTGTTCACGCGTGTAACAACGGTTTCTCATTGTATAGTTCCAGGTGTTCAGACGTGTAACAGTGGTTTCTGATTGGATAGTTCCAGGTGTTCAGACTTGTAACAGCGGTTTCTGATTGGATAGTTCCAGGTGTTTACGCGTGTAACACCGGTTTCCGATTGCATAGTTCCAGGTGTTCACGCGTGTAACAACGGTTCCTGATTGGATAGTTCCAGGTGTTCACACGTGTAACAGTGGTTTCCGATTGGATAGTTCCAGGTGTTCACGCGTGTAACACCGGTTTCCGATTGGATAGTTCCAGGTGTTCAGACGTGTAACAGTGGTTTCTGATTGGATATTTCCAGGTGTTCACGCGTGTAACAGTGGTTTCTGATTGGATAATTCCAGGTGTTCACGAGTGTAACAGTGGTTTCTGATTTGATAGTTCCAGGTGTTCACGCGTGTAACAATGGTTCAATATTGGATAGTTCCAGGTGTTCACACGTGTAACAGCGGTTTCCGATTTGATAGTTCCAGGTGTTCAGACATGTAACAGTGGTTTCTAATTGGATAGTTCCAGGTGTTCAGACGTGTAACAGTGGTTTCTGATTGGATAGTTCCAGGTGTTCACGTGTGTAACAGCGGTTTCCGATTGGATAGTTCCAGGAGTTCACGCGTGTAACAGCGGTTTCCGATTGGATAGTTCCAGGTGTTCACGGGTGTGACAGTGGTTTCTGATTGGATAGTTCCTGGTGTTCAAACGTGTAACAGCGGTTTCTGATTGGATAGTTCCAGGTGTTCACGCGTGTAACAACGGTTCCTGATTGGATAGTTCCAGGTGTTCAGTCGTGTAACAGCAGTTTCTGATTGGATAGTTCCAGGTGTTCTCGCGTGTAACAGCGGTTTCTGATTGGATAGTTCCAGCTGTTCACGCGGGTAACAGCGGTTTCTGATTGGATATTTCCAGGTGTTCACGCGTGTAACAATGGTTTCTGATTGGATAATTCCAGGTGTTCACGAGTGTAACAGTGGTTTCTGATTTGATAGTTCCAGGTGTTCACGCGTGTAACAACGGTTCAATATTGGATAGTTCCAGGTGTTCACACGTGAAACAGTGGTTTCAGATTTGATAGTTCCAGGTGTTCAGACATGTAACAGTGGTTTCTGATTGGATAGTTCCAGGTGTTCACGCGTGTAACAATGGTTTCGGATTGGATAGTTTCAGGTGTTCAGACGTGTAACAGTGGTTTCTGATTAGTTAGTTCCAGGTGGTCACGCCTGTAACAGCGGTTTCCGATTGGATAGTTCCAGGTGTTCACGCGTGTAACAGCGGTTTCCGATTGGATAGTTCTAGGTGTTCACGCGTGTAACAGCGGTTCCCGATTGGATAGTTCCAGGTGTTCAGACGTGTAACAGTGGTTTCTGATTGGATATTTCCAGATGTTCACGCGTGTAACAGTGGTTTCTGATTGCATAATTCCAGGTGTTCACGAGTGTAACAGTGGTTTCTGATTGGATAGTTCCAGGTGTTCACGCGTGTAACAGTGGTTTCGGATTGGATAGTTTCAGGTGTTCAGACGTGTAACAGTGGTTTCTGATTAGTTAGTTCCAGGTGCTCACGCCTGTAACAGCGGTTTCCGATTGGATAGTTCCAGGTGTTCACGCGTGTAACAGCGGTTTCCGATTGGATAGTTCTAGGTGTTCACGCGTTTAACAGCGGTTCCCGATTGGATAGTTCCAGGTGTTCAGACGTGTAACAGTGGTTTCTGATTGGATATTTCCAGATGTTCACGCGTGTAACAGTGGTTTCTGATTGCATAATTCCAGGTGTTCACGAGTGTAACAGTGGTTTCTGATTTGATAGTTCCAGGTGTTCACGCGTGTAACAGCGGTTTCTGATTGGATAGTTCGAGCTGTTCACGCGGGTAACAGCGGTTTCTGATTGGATAGTTCCAGGTGTTCACGCGTGTAACAATGGTTCAATATTGGATAGTTCCAGGTGTTCACACGTGTAACAGCGGTTTCCGATTTGTTAGTTCCAGGTATTCAGACATGTAACAGTGGTTTCTGATTGGATAGTTCCAGGTGTTCACGCGTGTAACAGTGGTTTCGGATTTGATAGTTCCAGGTGTTCAGACGTGTAACAGTGGTTTCTGATTAGTTAGTTCCAGGTGTTCACGCCTGTAACAGCGGTTTCCGATTGGATAGTTCCAGGTGTTCACGCGTGTAACAGCGGTTTCCGATTGGATAGTTCCAGGTGTTCACACGTGTAACAGTGGTTTCCGATTGGATAGTTCCAGGTGTTCACGCGTGTAACAGCGGTTTCCGATTGGATAGTTCCAGGTGTTCACGCGTGTAACAGCGGTTTCCGATTGGATAGTTCCAGGTGTTCTGAGGTGTAACAGTGGTTTCTGATTGGATAGTTCCAAGTGTTCAGACGTGTAACAGTGGTTTCTGATTGGATAGTTCCAGGTGTTCACACGTATAACAGCGGTTTCTGATTGGATAGTTCCAGGTGTTCAGACGTGTAACAGCGGTTTCTGATTGGATAGTTCCAGGTGTTCAGACGTATAACAGTGGTTTCTAATTGGATAGTTACAGGTGTTCACGCGTGTAACAGCGGTTTCTGATTGTATAGTTCCAGGTGTTCAGAAGTGTAACAGTGGTTTCTGATTGGATAGTCCCAGGTGTTCACGCGTGTAACAACGGTTCCTGATTGGATAGTTCCAGGTGTTCACGCGTGTAACAGCAGTTTCCGATTGGATAGTTCCAGGTGTTCTCGGGTGTAACAGTGGTTTCTGATTGGATAGTTCCATGTGTTCACGCGTGTAACAGCGGTTTCTGATTGGATAGTTCCAGCTGTTCACGCGGGTAACAGCGGTTTCTGATTGGATAGTTCCAGGTGTTCACGCGTGTAACAACGGTTCCTGATTGGATAGTTCCAGGTGTTCACACGTGTAACAGTGGTTTCCGATTGGATAGTTCCAGGTGTTCATGCGTGTAACAGCGGTTTCCGATTGGATAGTTCCAGGTGTTCAGGCGTGTAACAGCGGTTTCTGATTGTATAGTTCCAGGTGTTCAGACGTGTAACAGTGGTTTCTGATTGGATAGTTCCAGGTGTTCACGCGTGTAACAGATAGTTCGAGGTGTTCACGCGGGTAACAGCAGTTTCCGATTGGATAGTTCCAGGTCTTCACGCGTGTAACAGCGGTTCCTGATTGGATAGTTCCAGGTGTTCACACGTGTAACAGCGGTTTCTGATTAGATAGTTCCAGGTGTTCACGGGTGTGACGGTGGTTTCCGATTGGATAGTTCCAGGTGTTCATGCGTGTAACAGTGGTTTCTGATTGGATAGTTCCAGGCGTTCACACGTGTAACAACGGTTCCAGATTGGATAGTTCAAGGTGTTCACACGTGTAACAACGGTTCCTGATTGGATAGTTCCAGGTGTTCACACGTGTAACAGTGGTTTCCGATTGGATAGTTCCAGGTGTTCACGCGTGTAACAGCGGTTTCCGATTGGATAGTTCCAGGTGTTCACGCGTGTAACAGCGGTTTCCGATTGGATAGTTCCAGGTGTTCAGAGGTGTAACAGTGGTTTCTGATTGGATAGTTCCAGGTGTTCACGGGTGTGACAGTGGTTTCCGATTGGATAGTTCCAGGTGTTCACGCGTGTAACAGCGGTTTCTGATTGGATAGTTCCAGGTGTTCACACGTGTAACAGTGGTTTTCGATTTGATAGTTCCAGGTGTTCACGCGTGTAACAGCGGTTTCCAATTGGATAGTTCCAGGTGTTCAGACGTGTAACAACGGTTCCTGATTGGATAGTTCCAGGTGTTCACGCGTGTAAAAGCGGTTTCTGATTGTATAGTTCCAGGTGTTCAGACGTGTAACAGTGGTTTCTGATTGGATAGTTCCAGGTGTTCAGACTTGTAACAGCGGTTTCTGATTGGATAGTTCCAGGTGTTTACGCGTGTAACACCGGTTTCCGATTGGATAGTTCCAGGTGTTCAGACGTGTAACAGTGGTTTCTGATTTGATATTTCCAGGTGTTCACGCGTGTAACAGTGGTTTCTGATTGGATAATTCCAGGTGTTCACGAGTGTAACAGTGGTTTCTGATTTGATAGTTCCAGGTGTTCACGCGTGTAACAACGGTTCAATATTGGATAGTTCCAGGTGTTCACACGTGTAACAGCGGTTTCCGATTTGATAGTTCCAGGTGTTCAGACATGTAACAGTGGTTTCTAATTGGATAGTTCCAGGTGTTCACGCGTGTAACAGTGGTTTCGGATTGGATAGTTCCAGGTGTTCAGACGTGTAACAGTGGTTTCTGATTGGATAGTTCCAGGTGTTCACGTGTGTAACAGCGGTTTCCGATTGGATAGTTCCAGGAGTTCACGCGTGTAACAGCGGTTTCCGATTGGATAGTTCCAGGTGTTCACGGGTGTGACAGTGGTTTCTGATTGGTTAGTTCCAGGTTTTCAGACGTGTAACAGCGGTTTCTGATTGGATAGTTCCAGGTGTTCACGCGTGTAACAACGGTTCCTGATTGGATAGTTCCAGGTGTTCAGACATGTAACAGCAGTTTCTGATTGGATAGTTCCAGGTGTTCACGCGTGTAACAGTGGTTTCTGATTGGATAATTCCAGGTGTTCACGAGTGTAACAGCGGTTTCTGATTTGATAGTTCCAGGTGTTCACGCGTGTAACAACGGTTCAATATTGGATAGTTCCAGGTGTTCACACGTGTAACAGCGGTTTCCGATTTGATAGTTCCAGGTGTTCAGACATGTAACAGTGGTTTCTGATTGGATAGTTCCAGGTGTTCACGCGTGTAACAGTGGTTTCGGATTGGATAGTTCCAGGTGTTCAGACGTGTAACAGTGGTTTCTGATTGGATAGTTCCAGGTGTTCACTTGTGTAACAGCGGTTTCCGATTGGATAGTTCCAGGAGTTCACGCGTGTAACAGCGGTTTCCGATTGGATAGTTCCAGGTGTTCACGCGTGTAACAGCGGTTTCCGATTGGATAGTTCCAGGTGTTCACGGGTGTGACAGTGGTTTCTGATTGGTTAGTTCCAGGTTTTCAGACGTGTAACAGCGGTTTCTGATTGGATAGTTCCAGGTGTTCACGCGTGTAACAACGGTTCCTGATTGGATAGTTCCAGGTGTTCAGACGTGTAACAGCAGTTTCTGATTGGATAGTTCCAGGTGTTCACGCGTGTAACAGCGGTTTCTGATTGGATAGTTCCAGCTGTTCACGCGGGTAACAGCGGTTTCTGATTGGATAGTTCCAGGTGTTCACGCGTGTAACAATGGTTCAATATTGGATAGTTCCAGGTGTTCACACGTGTAACAGTGGTTTCCGATTGGATAGTTCCAGGTGTTCATGCGTGTAACAGCGGTTTCTGATTGGATAGTTCCAGGTGTTCACACGTGTAACAGTGGTTTTCGATTTGATAGTTCCAGGTGTTCATGCGTGTAACAGCGGTTTCCGATTGGATAGTTCCAGGTGTTCAGACGTGTAACAACGGTTCCTGATTGGATAGTTCCAGGTGTTCACGCGTGTAACAGCGGTTTCTGATTGTATAGTTCCAGGTGTTCAGAGGTGTAACAGTGGTTTCTGATTGGATAGTTCCAGGTGTTCAGACTTGTAACAGCGGTTTCTGATTGGATAGTTCCAGGTGTTTACGCGTGTAACACCGGTTTCCGATTGGATAGTTCCAGGTGTTCACGCGTGTAACAACGGTTCCTGATTGGATAGTTCCAGGTGTTCACACGTGTAACAGTGGTTTCCGATTGGATAGTTCCAGGTGTTCACGCGTGTAACACCGGTTTCCGATTGGATAGTTCCAGGTGTTCAGACGTGTAACAGTGGTTTCTGATTGGATATTTCCAGGTGTTCACGCGTGTAACAGTGGTTTCTGATTGGATAATTCCAGGTGTTCACGAGTGTAACAGCGGTTTCTGATTTGATAGTTCCAGGTGTTCACGCGTGTAACAGCGGTTTCTGATTGGATAATTCCAGGTGTTCACGAGTGTAACAGCGGTTTCTGATTGGATAATTCCAGGTGTTCACGAGTGTAACAGCGGTTTCTGATTTGATAGTTCCAGGTGTTCACGTGTGTAACAGCGGTTTCCGATTGGATAGTTCCAGGTGTTCAGAGGTGTAACAGTGGTTTCTGATTGGATAGTTCCAGGTGTTCAGACGTGTAACAATGGTTCCTGATTGGATAGTTCCAGGTGTTCACGCGTGTAACAGCGGTTTCTGATTGTATAGTTCCAGATGTTTAGACGTGTAACAGTGGTTTCTGATTGGATAGTTCCAGGTGTTCACGCGTGTAACAGATAGTTCCAGGTGTTCACGCGGGTAACAGCAGTTTCCGATTGGATAGTTCCAGGTCTTCACGCGTGTAACAGCGGTTCCTGATTGGATAGTTCCAGGTGTTCACACGTGTAACAGCGGTTTCTGATTGGATAGTTCCAGGTGTTCACGGGTGTGACAGTGGTTTCTGATTGGATAGTTCCAGGTCTTCACGCGTGTAACAGCGGTTCCTGATTGGATAGTTCCAGGTGTTCACACGTGTAACAGCGGTTTCTGATTGGATAATTCCAGGTGTTCACGAGTGTAACAGCGCTTTCTGATTGGATAGTTCCAGCTGTTCAGACGTGTAACAACGGTTCCTGATTGGATAGTTCGAGGTGTTCACACGTGTAACAGCGGTTTCCGATTTGATAGTTCCAGGTGTTCAGACATGTAACAGTGGTTTCTAATTGGATAGTTCCAGGTGTTCACGCGTGTAACAGTGGTTTCGGATTGGATAGTTCCAGGTGTTCAGACGTGTAACAGTGGTTTCTGATTGGATAGTTCCAGGTGTTCACGTGTGTAACAGCGGTTTCCGATTGGATAGTTCCAGGAGTTCACGCGTGTAACAGCGGTTTCCGATTGGATAGTTCCAGGTGTTCACGCGTGTAACTGCGGTTTCCGATTGGATAGTTCCAGGTGTTCACGGGTGTGACAGTGGTTTCTGATTGGATAGTTCCAGGTGTTCAGACGTGTAACAGCGGTTTCTGATTGGATAGTTCCAGGTGTTCACGCGTGTAACAACGGTTCCTGATTGGATAGTTCCAGGTGTTCAGACATGTAACAGCAGTTTCTGATTGGATAGTTCCAGGTGTTCACGCGTGTAACAGCGGTTTCTGATTGGATAGTTCCAGCTGTTCACGCGGGTAACAGCGGTTTCTGATTGGATAGTTCCAGGTGTTCACGCGCGTAACAATGGTTCAATATTGGATAGTTCCAGGTGTTCACACGTGTAACAGTGGTTTCCGATTGGATAGTTCCAGGTGTTCATGCGTGTAACAGCGGTTTCCGATTGGATAGTTCCAGGTGTTCAGGCGTGTAACAGCGGTTTCTGATTGGATAGTTCCAGGTGTTCAGACGTGTAACAACGGTTCAATATTGGATAGTTCCAGGTGTTCACACGTGTAACAGTGGTTTCCGATTGGATAGTTCCAGGTGTTCACGCGTGTAACAGCGGTTTCCGATTGGATAGTTCCAGGTGTTCACGCGTGTAACAGCGGTTTCCGATTGGATAGTTCCAGGTGTTCAGAGGTGTAACAGTGGTTTCTGATTGGATAGTTACAGGTGTTCACGGGTGTGACAGTGGTTTCCGATTGGATAGTTCCAGGTGTTCACGCGTGTAACAGCGGTTTCTGATTGGATAGTTCCAGGTGTTCAGACGTGTAACAGTGGTTTCGGATTGGATAGTTCCAGGTGTTCAGACGTGTAACAGTGGTTTCTGATTGGATAGTTCCAGGTGTTCACGTGTGTAACAGCGGTTTCCGATTGGATAGTTCCAGGAGTTCACGCGTGTAACAGTGGTTTCCGATTGGATAGTTCCAGGTGTTCACACGTGTAACAGTGGTTTCCGATTGGATAGTTCCAGGTGTTCACGCGTGTAACAGCGGTTTCCGATTGGATAGTTCCAGGTGTTCACGCGTGTAACAGCGGTTTCCGATTGGATAGTTCCAGGTGTTCAGAGGTGTAACAGTGGTTTCTGATTGGATAGTTCCAGGTGTTCACGGGTGTGACAGTGGTTTCCGATTGGATAGTTCCAGGTGTTCACGCGTGTAACAGCGGTTTCTGATTGGATAGTTCCAGGTGTTCACGCGTGTAACACCGGTTTCTGATTTTATAGTTCCAGGTGTTCACACGTGTAACAGTGGTTTTCGATTTGATAGTTCCAGGTGTTCATGCGTGTAACAGCGGTTTCCGATTGGATAGTTCCAGGTGTTCAGACGTGTAACAACGGTTCCTGATTGGATAGTTCCAGGTGTTCACGCGTGTAACAGCGGTTTCTGATTGTATAGTTCCAGGTGTTCAGACGTGTAACAGTGGTTTCTGATTGGATAGTTCCAGGTGTTCACGCGGGTAACAGCGGTTTCTGATTGGATAGTTCCAGGTGTTTACGCGTGTAACACCGGTTTCCGATTGGATAGTTCCAGGTGTTCACGCGTGTAACAACGGTTCCTGATTGGATAGTTCCAGGTGTTCACACGTGTAACAGTGGTTTCCGATTGGATAGTTCCAGGTGTTCACGCGTGTAACACCGGTTTCCGATTGGATAGTTCCAGGTGTTCAGACGTGTAACAGTGGTTTCTGATTGGATATTTCCAGGTGTTCACGCGTGTAACAGTGGTTTCTGATTGGATAATTCCAGGTGTTCACGAGTGTAACAGTGGTTTCTGATTTGATAGTTCCAGGTGTTCACGCGTGTAACAACGGTTCAATATTGGATAGTTCCAGGTGTTCACACGTGTAACAGCGGTTTCCGATTTGATAGTTCCAGGTGTTCAGACATGTAACAGTGGTTTCTAATTGGATAGTTCCAGGTGTTCAGACGTGTAACAGTGGTTTCTGATTGGATAGTTCCAGGTGTTCACGTGTGTAACAGCGGTTTCCGATTGGATAGTTCCAGGAGTTCACGCGTGTAACAGCGGTTTCCGATTGGATAGTTCCAGGTGTTCACGGGTGTGACAGTGGTTTCGGATTGGATAGTTCCAGGTGTTCAGACGTGTAACAGTGGTTTCTGATTGGATAGTTCCAGGTTTTCACGCGTGTAACAACTGTTCCTGATTGGATAGTTCCAGGGGTTCACGCGTGTAACAGCGGTTTCTGATTGGATAGTTCCAGGTGTTCAGACGTGTAACAGTGGTTTCTGATTGGATAGGTCCAGGTGTTCACGCGTGTAACAACGGTTCCTGATTGTATAGTTCCAGGTGTTCACACGTGTAACAGCGGTTTCTGATTGGATAGTTCCAGGTGTTCACGGGTGTGACTGTGGTTTCCGATTGGATAGTTCCAGGTGTTCACGCGTGTAACAGCGGTTTCTGATTGGATAGTTCCAGCTGTTCATGCGGTTAACAGCGGTTTCTGATTGGATAGTTCCAGGTGTTCACGCGTGTAACAATGGTTCAATATTGAATAGTTCCAGGTGTTCACACGTGTAAGAGTGGTTTCCGATTGGATAGTTCCAGGTGTTCATGCGTGTAACAGCGGTTTCCGATTGGATAGTTCCAGGTGTTCAGGCGTGTAACAGCGGTTTCTGATTGTATAGTTCCAGGTGTTCAGACGTGTAACAGTGGTTTCTGATTGGATAGTTCCAGGTGTTCACGCGTGTAACAGATAGTTCGAGGTGTTCACGGGTGTGACAGTGGTTTCCGATTGGATAGTTCCAGGTGTTCACGCGTGTAACAGCGGTTTCTGATTGGATAGTTCCAGGTGTTCACGCGGGTAACAGCGGTTTCTGATTGGATAGTTCCAGGTGTTCAGACGGGTAACAACGGTTCCTGATTGGATAGTTGCAGGTGTTCACACGTGTAACAGCGGTTTCCGATTGGATAGTTCCAGGTGTTCACGCGTGTAACAACTGTTCCTGATTGGATAGTTCCAAGTGTTCAGATGTGTAACAGTGGTTTCTGATTGGATAGTTCCAGGTGTTGACGCGTGTAACAGCGGTTTCTGATTGGATAGTTCCAGGTGTTCACGCGTGTAACAACGGTTCAAGATTGTATAGTTCCAGGTGTTCACACGTGTAGCAGCGGTTTCTGATTGGATAGTTCCAGGTGTTCACGCGTGTAACAGCGGTTTCTGATTGGATAGTTCCAGGTGTTCACGCGTGTAACAACGGTTCAAGATTGGATACTTCCAGGTGTTCACGCGTGTAACAGCGGTTTCCGATTTCATAGTTCCAGGTATTCAGACATGTAACAGTGGTTTCTGATTGGATAGTTCCAGGTGTTCACGTGTGTAACAGCGGGTTCCGATTGGATAGTTCCAGGAGTTCACGCGTGTAACAGCGGTTTCCGATTGGATAGTTCCAGGTGTTCACGCGTGTAACAGCGGTTTCTGATTGGATAGTTCCAGGTGTTCACGCGTGTAACAACGGTTCCTGATTGGATAGTTCCAGGTGTTCAGTCGTGTAACAGCAGTTTCTGATTGGATAGTTCCAGGTGTTCACGCGTGTAACAGCGGTTTCTGATTGGATAGTTCCAGGTGTTCACGCGGGTAACAGCGGTTTCTGATTGGATAGTTCCAGGTGTTCACGCGTGTAACAATGGTTCAATATTGGATAGTTCCAGGTGTTCACACGTGTAACAATGATTTCCGATTGGATAGTTCCAGGTGTTCATGCGTGTAACAGCGGTTTCCGATTGGATAGTTCCAGGTGTTCAGGCGTGTAACAGCGGTTTCTGATTGGATAGTTCCAGGTGTTCAGACGTGTATCAACGGTTCAATATTGGATAGTTCCAGGTGTTCACACGTGAAACAGTGGTTTCAGATTTGATAGTTCCAGGTGTTCAGACATGTAACAGTGGTTTCTGATTGGATAGTTCCAGGTGTTCACGCGTGTAACAGTGGTTTCCGATTGGATAGTTCCAGGTGTTCAGAGGTGTAACAGTGGTTTCTGATTGGATAGTTCCAGGTGTTCACGGGTGTGACAGTGGTTTCCGATTGGATAGTTCCAGGTGTTCACGCGTGTAACAGCGGTTTCTGATTGGATAGTTCCAGGTGTTCACGCGTGTAACACCGGTTTCTGATTTTATAGTTCCAGGTGTTCACACGTGTAACAGTGGTTTTCGATTTGATAGTTCCAGGTGTTCATGCGTGTAACAGCGGTTTCCGATTGGATAGTTCCAGGTGTTCAGACGTGTAACAACGGTTCCTGATTGGATAGTTCCAGGTGTTCACGCGTGTAACAGCGGTTTCTGATTGTATAGTTCCAGGTGTTCAGACGTGTAACAGTGGTTTCTGATTGGATAGTTCCAGGTGTTCACGCGGGTAACAGCGGTTTCTGATTGGATAGTTCCAGGTGTTTACGCGTGTAACACCGGTTTCCGATTGGATAGTTCCAGGTGTTCACGCGTGTAACAACGGTTCCTGATTGGATAGTTCCAGGTGTTCACACGTGTAACAGTGGTTTCCGATTGGATAGTTCCAGGTGTTCACGCGTGTAACACCGGTTTCCGATTGGATAGTTCCAGGTGTTCAGACGTGTAACAGTGGTTTCTGATTGGATATTTCCAGGTGTTCACGCGTGTAACAGTGGTTTCTGATTGGATAATTCCAGGTGTTCACGAGTGTAACAGTGGTTTCTGATTTGATAGTTCCAGGTGTTCACGCGTGTAACAACGGTTCAATATTGGATAGTTCCAGGTGTTCACACGTGTAACAGCGGTTTCCGATTTGATAGTTCCAGGTGTTCAGACATGTAACAGTGGTTTCTAATTGGATAGTTCCAGGTGTTCAGACGTGTAACAGTGGTTTCTGATTGGATAGTTCCAGGTGTTCACGTGTGTAACAGCGGTTTCCGATTGGATAGTTCCAGGAGTTCACGCGTGTAACAGCGGTTTCCGATTGGATAGTTCCAGGTGTTCACGGGTGTGACAGTGGTTTCGGATTGGATAGTTCCAGGTGTTCAGACGTGTAACAGCGGTTTCTGATTGGATAGTTCCAGGTTTTCACGCGTGTAACAACTGTTCCTGATTGGATAGTTCCAGGGGTTCACGCGTGTAACAGCGGTTTCTGATTGGATAGTTCCAGGTGTTCAGACGTGTAACAGTGGTTTCTGATTGGATAGGTCCAGGTGTTCACGCGTGTAACAACGGTTCCTGATTGTATAGTTCCAGGTGTTCACACGTGTAACAGCGGTTTCTGATTGGATAGTTCCAGGTGTTCACGGGTGTGACTGTGGTTTCCGATTGGATAGTTCCAGGTGTTCACGCGTGTAACAGCGGTTTCTGATTGGATAGTTCCAGCTGTTCATGCGGTTAACAGCGGTTTCTGATTGGATAGTTCCAGGTGTTCACGCGTGTAACAATGGTTCAATATTGAATAGTTCCAGGTGTTCACACGTGTAAGAGTGGTTTCCGATTGGATAGTTCCAGGTGTTCATGCGTGTAACAGCGGTTTCCGATTGGATAGTTCCAGGTGTTCAGGCGTGTAACAGCGGTTTCTGATTGTATAGTTCCAGGTGTTCAGACGTGTAACAGTGGTTTCTGATTGGATAGTTCCAGGTGTTCACGCGTGTAACAGATAGTTCGAGGTGTTCACGGGTGTGACAGTGGTTTCCGATTGGATAGTTCCAGGTGTTCACGCGTGTAACAGCGGTTTCTGATTGGATAGTTCCAGGTGTTCACGCGGGTAACAGCGGTTTCTGATTGGATAGTTCCAGGTGTTCAGACGGGTAACAACGGTTCCTGATTGGATAGTTGCAGGTGTTCACACGTGTAACAGCGGTTTCCGATTGGATAGTTCCAGGTGTTCACGCGTGTAACAACTGTTCCTGATTGGATAGTTCCAAGTGTTCAGATGTGTAACAGTGGTTTCTGATTGGATAGTTCCAGGTGTTGACGCGTGTAACAGCGGTTTCTGATTGGATAGTTCCAGGTGTTCACGCGTGTAACAACGGTTCAAGATTGTATAGTTCCAGGTGTTCACACGTGTAGCAGCGGTTTCTGATTGGATAGTTCCAGGTGTTCACGCGTGTAACAGCGGTTTCTGATTGGATAGTTCCAGGTGTTCACGCGTGTAACAACGGTTCAAGATTGGATACTTCCAGGTGTTCACGCGTGTAACAGCGGTTTCCGATTTCATAGTTCCAGGTATTCAGACATGTAACAGTGGTTTCTGATTGGATAGTTCCAGGTGTTCACGTGTGTAACAGCGGGTTCCGATTGGATAGTTCCAGGAGTTCACGCGTGTAACAGCGGTTTCCGATTGGATAGTTCCAGGTGTTCACGCGTGTAACAGCGGTTTCTGATTGGATAGTTCCAGGTGTTCACGCGTGTAACAACGGTTCCTGATTGGATAGTTCCAGGTGTTCAGTCGTGTAACAGCAGTTTCTGATTGGATAGTTCCAGGTGTTCACGCGTGTAACAGCGGTTTCTGATTGGATAGTTCCAGGTGTTCACGCGGGTAACAGCGGTTTCTGATTGGATAGTTCCAGGTGTTCACGCGTGTAACAATGGTTCAATATTGGATAGTTCCAGGTGTTCACACGTGTAACAATGATTTCCGATTGGATAGTTCCAGGTGTTCATGCGTGTAACAGCGGTTTCCGATTGGATAGTTCCAGGTGTTAAGGCGTGTAACAGCGGTTTCTGATTGGATAGTTCCAGGTGTTCAGACGTGTATCAACGGTTCAATATTGGATAGTTCCAGGTGTTCACACGTGAAACAGTGGTTTCAGATTTGATAGTTCCAGGTGTTCAGACATGTAACAGTGGTTTCTGATTGGATAGTTCCAGGTGTTCACGCGTGTAACAGTGGTTTCGGATTGGATAGTTCCAGGTGTTCAGACGTGTAACAGCGGTTTCTGATTGGATAGTTCCAGGTTTTCACGCGTGTAACAACTGTTCCTGATTGGATAGTTCCAGGGGTTCACGCGTGTAACAGCGGTTTCCGATTGGATAGTTCCAGGTGTTCAGACGTGTAACAGTGGTTTCTGATTGGATAGGTCCAGGTGTTCACGCGTGTAACAACGGTTCCTGATTGCATAGTTCCAGGTGTTCACACGTGTAACAGCGGTTTCTGATTGGATAGTTCCAGGTGTTCACGGGTGTGACTGTGGTTTCCGATTGGATAGTTCCAGGTGTTCACGCGTGTAACAGCGGTTTCTGATTGGATAGTTCCACCTGTTCACGCGGGTAACAGCGGTTTCTGATTGGATAGTTCCAGGTGTTCACGCGTGTAACAGCGGTTTCTGATTGGATAGTTCCAGCTGTTCACGCGGGTAACAGCGGTTTCTGATTGGATAGTTCCAGGTGTTCACGCGTGTAACAATGGTTCAATATTGGATAGTTCCAGGTGTTCACACGTGTAACAGCGGTTTCCGATTTGATAGTTCCAGGTATTCAGACATGTAACAGTGGTTTCTGATTGGATAGTTCCAGGTGTTCACGCGTGTAACAGTGGTTTCGGATTTGATAGTTCCAGGTGTTCAGACGTGTAACAATGGTTTCTGATTAGTTAGTTCCAGGTGTTCACGCCTGTAACAGCGGTTTCCGATTGGATAGTTCCAGGTGTTCACGCGTGTAACAGCGGTTTCTGATTGGATAGTTCCAGGTGTTCACGCGTGTAACAGCGGTTTCCGATTGGATAGTTCCAGGTGTTCACGCGTGTAACAGCGGTTTCCGATTGGATAGTTCCAGGTGTTCACGCGTGTAACAGCGGTTTCAGATTGGATAGTTCCAGGTGTTCACCGTGTAACAGTGGTTTCTGTTTGGATAGTTCCAGGCGTTCACGCGTGTAACAACGGTTCCTGATTGGATAGTTCCAGGTGTTCACAAGTGTAACAACGGTTGCTGATTGGATAGTTCCAGGTTTTCACACGTGTAACAGTGGTTTCTGATTGGATAGTTCCAGGTGTTCACGCGTGTAACACCGGTTTCCGATTGGATAGTTCCAGGTGTTCAGACGTGTAACAGCGGTTTCCGATTGGATAGTTCCAGGTGTTCACGCGTGTAACAGCGGTTTCCGATTGGATAGTTCCAGGTGTTCAGACGTGTAACAGTGGTTTCCGATTGGATAGTTCCAAGTGTTCACACGTGTAACAGCGGTTTCTGATTGGATAGTTCCAGGTGTTCACGCGTGTAACAGCGGTTTCCGATTGGATAGTTCCAGGTGTTCACGGGTGTAACAGTGGTTTCCGATTGGATAGTTCCAGGTGTTCATGGGTGTGACAGTGGTTTCCGATTGGATAGTTCCAGGTGTTCACGCGTGTAACAGCGGTTTCTGATTGGATAGTTCCAGGTGTTAACGCGTGTAACAGCGGTTTCTGATTGGGTAGTTCCAGGTGTTCTCACGTGTAACAGTGGTTTTCTATTGGATAGTTCCAGGTGTTCATGCGTGTAACAGCGGTTTCTGATTGGATAGTTCCAGGTGTTCAGACGTGTAACAACGGTTCCTGATTGGATAGTTCCAGGTGTTCACACGTGTAACAGCGGTTTCCGATTGGATAGTTCCAGGTGTTCAGAGGTGTAACAGTGGTTTCTGATTGGATAGTTCCAGGTGTTCAGACGTGTAACAGTGGTTTCTGATTGGATAGTTCCAGGTGTTCACGCGTGTAACAGTGGTTTCTGATTGGATAGTTCCAGGTGTTCACGCGTGTAACAGCGGTTTCTGATTGGATAGTTCCAGGTGTTCACGCGTGTAACAGCGGTTTCTGATTGGATAGTTCCAGGTGTTCACACGTGTAACAGTGGTTTTCGATTCGATAGTTCCAGGTGTTCATGCGTGTAACAGCGGTTTCCGATTTGATAGTTCCAGGTGTTCAGAGGTGTAACAACGGTTCCTGATTGGGTAGTTCCAGGTGTTCATGCGTGTAACAGTGGTTTCCGATTGGATAGTTCCAGGTGTTCACGCGTGTAACAGCGGTTTCCGTTTGGATAGTTCCAGGTGTTCAGACGTGTAACAAGGGTTCCTGATTGGATAGTTCCAGGTGTTCACACGTGTAACAGCGGTTTCCGATTGGATAGTTCCAGGTGTTCAGAGGTGTAACAACGGTTCCTGATTGGATAGTTCCAGGTGTTCACGCGTGTAACAGCGGTTTCTGATTGGATAGTTCCAGGTGTTCACGCGTGTAACAGTGGTTTCTGATTGGATAGTTCCAGGTGTTCACGCGTGTAACAGGGGTTTCTGATTGGATAGTTCCAGGTGTTCAGACGTGTAACAACGGTTCCTGATTGGATAGTTCCAGGTGTTCACACGTGTAACAACGGTTGCTGATTGGATAGTTCCAGGTGTTCACACATGTAACAGTGGTTTCCGATTGGATAGTTCCAGGTGTTCACGCGTGTAACAGCGGTTTCCGATTGGATAGTTCCAGGTGTTCACGGGTGTGACAGTGGTTTCTGATTGGTTAGTTCCAGGTTTTCAGACGTGTAACAGCGGTTTCTGATTGGATAGTTCCAGGTGTTCACGCGTGTAACAACGGTTCCTGATTGGATAGTTCCAGGTGTTCAGACATGTAACAGCAGTTTCTGATTGGATAGTTCCAGGTGTTCACGCGTGTAACAGCGGTTTCTGATTGGATAGTTCCAGCTGTTCACGCGGGTAACAGCGGTTTCTGATTGGATAGTTCCAGGTGTTCACGCGTGTAACAATGGTTCAATATTGGATAGTTCCAGGTGTTCACACGTGTAACAGTGGTTTCCGATTGGATAGTTCCAGGTGTTCATGCGTGTAACAGCGGTTTCTGATTGGATAGTTCCAGGTGTTCACACGTGTAACAGTGGTTTTCGATTTGATAGTTCCAGGTGTTCAGACGTGTAACAACGGTTCCTGATTGGATAGTTCCAGGTGTTCACGCGTGTAACAGCGGTTTCTGATTGTATAGTTCCAGGTGTTCAGACGTGTAACAGTGGTTTCTGATTGGATAGTTCCAGGTGTTCACGCGTGTAACAGCGGTTTCTGATTGGATAGTTCCACCTGTTCACGCGGGTAACAGCGGTTTCTGATTGGATAGTTCCAGGTGTTCACGCGTGTAACAGCGGTTTCTGATTGGATAGTTCCAGCTGTTCACGCGGGTAACAGCGGTTTCTGATTGGATAGTTCCAGGTGTTCACGCGTGTAACAATGGTTCAATATTGGATAGTTCCAGGTGTTCACACGTGTAACAGCGGTTTCCGATTTGATAGTTCCAGGTATTCAGACATGTAACAGTGGTTTCTGATTGGATAGTTCCAGGTGTTCACGCGTGTAACAGTGGTTTCGGATTTGATAGTTCCAGGTGTTCAGACGTGTAACAATGGTTTCTGATTAGTTAGTTCCAGGTGTTCACGCCTGTAACAGCGGTTTCCGATTGGATAGTTCCAGGTGTTCACGCGTGTAACAGCGGTTTCTGATTGGATAGTTCCAGGTGTTCACGCGTGTAACAGCGGTTTCCGATTGGATAGTTCCAGGTGTTCACGCGTGTAACAGCGGTTTCCGATTGGATAGTTCCAGGTGTTCACGCGTGTAACAGCGGTTTCAGATTGGATAGTTCCAGGTGTTCACCGTGTAACAGTGGTTTCTGTTTGGATAGTTCCAGGCGTTCACGCGTGTAACAACGGTTCCTGATTGGATAGTTCCAGGTGTTCACAAGTGTAACAACGGTTGCTGATTGGATAGTTCCAGGTTTTCACACGTGTAACAGTGGTTTCTGATTGGATAGTTCCAGGTGTTCACGCGTGTAACACCGGTTTCCGATTGGATAGTTCCAGGTGTTCAGACGTGTAACAGCGGTTTCCGATTGGATAGTTCCAGGTGTTCACGCGTGTAACAGCGGTTTCCGATTGGATAGTTCCAGGTGTTCAGACGTGTAACAGTGGTTTCCGATTGGATAGTTCCAAGTGTTCACACGTGTAACAGCGGTTTCTGATTGGATAGTTCCAGGTGTTCACGCGTGTAACAGCGGTTTCCGATTGGATAGTTCCAGGTGTTCACGGGTGTAACAGTGGTTTCCGATTGGATAGTTCCAGGTGTTCATGGGTGTGACAGTGGTTTCCGATTGGATAGTTCCAGGTGTTCACGCGTGTAACAGCGGTTTCTGATTGGATAGTTCCAGGTGTTAACGCGTGTAACAGCGGTTTCTGATTGGGTAGTTCCAGGTGTTCTCACGTGTAACAGTGGTTTTCTATTGGATAGTTCCAGGTGTTCATGCGTGTAACAGCGGTTTCTGATTGGATAGTTCCAGGTGTTCAGACGTGTAACAACGGTTCCTGATTGGATAGTTCCAGGTGTTCACACGTGTAACAGCGGTTTCCGATTGGATAGTTCCAGGTGTTCAGAGGTGTAACAGTGGTTTCTGATTGGATAGTTCCAGGTGTTCAGACGTGTAACAGTGGTTTCTGATTGGATAGTTCCAGGTGTTCACGCGTGTAACAGTGGTTTCTGATTGGATAGTTCCAGGTGTTCACGCGTGTAACAGCGGTTTCTGATTGGATAGTTCCAGGTGTTCACGCGTGTAACAGCGGTTTCTGATTGGATAGTTCCAGGTGTTCACACGTGTAACAGTGGTTTTCGATTCGATAGTTCCAGGTGTTCATGCGTGTAACAGCGGTTTCCGATTTGATAGTTCCAGGTGTTCAGAGGTGTAACAACGGTTCCTGATTGGGTAGTTCCAGGTGTTCATGCGTGTAACAGTGGTTTCCGATTGGATAGTTCCAGGTGTTCACGCGTGTAACAGCGGTTTCCGTTTGGATAGTTCCAGGTGTTCAGACGTGTAACAAGGGTTCCTGATTGGATAGTTCCAGGTGTTCACACGTGTAACAGCGGTTTCCGATTGGATAGTTCCAGGTGTTCAGAGGTGTAACAACGGTTCCTGATTGGATAGTTCCAGGTGTTCACGCGTGTAACAGCGGTTTCTGATTGGATAGTTCCAGGTGTTCACGCGTGTAACAGTGGTTTCTGATTGGATAGTTCCAGGTGTTCACGCGTGTAACAGGGGTTTCTGATTGGATAGTTCCAGGTGTTCAGACGTGTAACAACGGTTCCTGATTGGATAGTTCCAGGTGTTCACACGTGTAACAACGGTTGCTGATTGGATAGTTCCAGGTGTTCACACATGTAACAGTGGTTTCCGATTGGATAGTTCCAGGTGTTCACGCGTGTAACAGCGGTTTCCGATTGGATAGTTCCAGGTGTTCACGGGTGTGACAGTGGTTTCTGATTGGTTAGTTCCAGGTTTTCAGACGTGTAACAGCGGTTTCTGATTGGATAGTTCCAGGTGTTCACGCGTGTAACAACGGTTCCTGATTGGATAGTTCCAGGTGTTCAGACATGTAACAGCAGTTTCTGATTGGATAGTTCCAGGTGTTCACGCGTGTAACAGCGGTTTCTGATTGGATAGTTCCAGCTGTTCACGCGGGTAACAGCGGTTTCTGATTGGATAGTTCCAGGTGTTCACGCGTGTAACAATGGTTCAATATTGGATAGTTCCAGGTGTTCACACGTGTAACAGTGGTTTCCGATTGGATAGTTCCAGGTGTTCATGCGTGTAACAGCGGTTTCTGATTGGATAGTTCCAGGTGTTCACACGTGTAACAGTGGTTTTCGATTTGATAGTTCCAGGTGTTCAGACGTGTAACAACGGTTCCTGATTGGATAGTTCCAGGTGTTCACGCGTGTAACAGCGGTTTCTGATTGTATAGTTCCAGGTGTTCAGACGTGTAACAGTGGTTTCTGATTGGATAGTTCCAGGTGTTCAGACTTGTAATAGCGGTTTCTGATTGGATAGTTCCAGGTGTTTACGCGTGTAACACCGGTTTCCGATTGGATAGTTCCAGGTGTTCACGCGTGTAACAACGGTTCCTGATTGGATAGTTCCAGGTGTTCACACGTGTAACAGTGGTTTCCGATTGGATAGTTCCAGGTGTTCACGCGTGTAACACCGGTTTCCGATTGGATAGTTCCAGGTGTTCAGACGTGTAACAGTGGTTTCTGATTGGATATTTCCAGGTGTTCACGCGTGTAACAGTGGTTTCTGATTGGATAATTCCAGGTGTTCACGAGTGTAACAGCGGTTTCTGATTTGATAGTTCCAGGTGTTCACGCGTGTAACAACGGTTCAATATTGGATAGTTCCAGGTGTTCACACGTGTAACAGCGGTTTCCGATTTGATAGTTCCAGGTGTTCAGACATGTAACAGTGGTTTCTGATTGGATAGTTCCAGGTGTTCACGCGTGTAACAGTGGTTTCGGATTGGATAGTTCCAGGTGTTCAGACGTGTAACAGTGGTTTCTGATTGGATAGTTCCAGGTGTTCACGTGTGTAACAGCGGTTTCCGATTGGATAGTTCCAGGAGTTCACGCGTGTAACAGCGGTTTCCGATTGGATAGTTCCAGGTGTTCACGCGTGTAACAGCGGTTTCCGATTGGATAGTTCCAGGTGTTCACGGGTGTGACAGTGGTTTCTGATTGGTTAGTTCCAGGTTTTCAGACGTGTAACAGCGGTTTCTGATTGGATAGTTCCAGGTGTTCACGCGTGTAACAACGGTTCCTGATTGGATAGTTCCAGGTGTTCAGACGTGTAACAGCAGTTTCTGATTGGATAGTTCCAGGTGTTCACGCGTGTAACAGCGGTTTCTGATTGGATAGTTCCAGCTGTTCACGCGGGTAACAGCGGTTTCTGATTGGATAGTTCCAGGTGTTCACGCGTGTAACAATGGTTCAATATTGGATAGTTCCAGGTGTTCACACGTGTAACAGTGGTTTCCGATTGGATAGTTCCAGGTGTTCATGCGTGTAACAGCGGTTTCTGATTGGATAGTTCCAGGTGTTCACACGTGTAACAGTGGTTTTCGATTTGATAGTTCCAGGTGTTCATGCGTGTAACAGCGGTTTCCGATTGGATAGTTCCAGGTGTTCAGACGTGTAACAACGGTTCCTGATTGGATAGTTCCAGGTGTTCACGCGTGTAACAGCGGTTTCTGATTGTATAGTTCCAGGTGTTCAGAGGTGTAACAGTGGTTTCTGATTGGATAGTTCCAGGTGTTCAGACTTGTAACAGCGGTTTCTGATTGGATAGTTCCAGGTGTTTACGCGTGTAACACCGGTTTCCGATTGGATAGTTCCAGGTGTTCACGCGTGTAACAACGGTTCCTGATTGGATAGTTCCAGGTGTTCACACGTGTAACAGTGGTTTCCGATTGGATAGTTCCAGGTGTTCACGCGTGTAACACCGGTTTCCGATTGGATAGTTCCAGGTGTTCAGACGTGTAACAGTGGTTTCTGATTGGATATTTCCAGGTGTTCACGCGTGTAACAGTGGTTTCTGATTGGATAATTCCAGGTGTTCACGAGTGTAACAGCGGTTTCTGATTTGATAGTTCCAGGTGTTCACGCGTGTAACAGCGGTTTCTGATTGGATAATTCCAGGTGTTCACGAGTGTAACAGCGGTTTCTGATTGGATAATTCCAGGTGTTCACGAGTGTAACAGCGGTTTCTGATTTGATAGTTCCAGGTGTTCACGTGTGTAACAGCGGTTTCCGATTGGATAGTTCCAGGTGTTCAGAGGTGTAACTGCGGTTTCTGATTGGATAGTTCCAGGTGTTCAGACGTGTAACAATGGTTCCTGATTGGATAGTTCCAGGTGTTCACGCGTGTAACAGCGGTTTCTGATTGTATAGTTCCAGATGTTTAGACGTGTAACAGTGGTTTCTGATTGGATAGTTCCAGGCGTTCACGCGTGTAACAGATAGTTCCAGGTGTTCACGCGGGTAACAGCAGTTTCCGATTGGATAGTTCCAGGTCTTCACGCGTGTAACAGCGGTTCCTGATTGGATAGTTCCAGGTGTTCACACGTGTAACAGCGGTTTCTGATTGGATAGTTCCAGGTGTTCACGGGTGTGACAGTGGTTTCTGATTGGATAGTTCCAGGTCTTCACGCGTGTAACAGCGGTTCCTGATTGGATAGTTCCAGGTGTTCACACGTGTAACAGCGGTTTCTGATTGGATAATTCCAGGTGTTCACGAGTGTAACAGCGCTTTCTGATTGGATAGTTCCAGCTGTTCAGACGTGTAACAACGGTTCCTGATTGGATAGTTCGAGGTGTTCACACGTGTAACAGCGGTTTCCGATTTGATAGTTCCAGGTGTTCAGACATGTAACAGTGGTTTCTAATTGGATAGTTCCAGGTGTTCACGCGTGTAACAGTGGTTTCGGATTGGATAGTTCCAGGTGTTCAGACGTGTAACAGTGGTTTCTGATTGGATAGTTCCAGGTGTTCACGTGTGTAACAGCGGTTTCCGATTGGATAGTTCCAGGAGTTCACGCGTGTAACAGCGGTTTCCGATTGGATAGTTCCAGGTGTTCACGCGTGTAACTGCGGTTTCGGATTGGATAGTTCCAGGTGTTCACGGGTGTGACAGTGGTTTCTGATTGGATAGTTCCAGGTGTTCAGACGTGTAACAGCGGTTTCTGATTGGATAGTTCCAGGTGTTCACGCGTGTAACAACGGTTCCTGATTGGATAGTTCCAGGTGTTCACGCGCGTAACAATGGTTCAATATTGGATAGTTCCAGGTGTTCACACGTGTAACAGTGGTTTCCGATTGGATAGTTCCAGGTGTTCATGCGTGTAACAGCGGTTTCCGATTGGATAGTTCCAGGTGTTCAGGCGTGTAACAGCGGTTTCTGATTGGATAGTTCCAGGTGTTCAGACGTGTAACAACGGTTCAATATTGGATAGTTCCAGGTGTTCACACGTGTAACAGTGGTTTCCGATTGGATAGTTCCAGGTGTTCACGCGTGTAACAGCGGTTTCCGATTGGATAGTTCCAGGTGTTCACGCGTGTAACAGCGGTTTCCGATTGGATAGTTCCAGGTGTTCAGAGGTGTAACAGTGGTTTCTGATTGGATAGTTACAGGTGTTCACGGGTGTGACAGTGGTTTCCGATTGGATAGTTCCAGGTGTTCACGCGTGTAACAGCGGTTTCTGATTGGATAGTTCCAGGTGTTCACGCGTGTAGCAGCGGTTTCTGATTGGATATTTCCAGGTGTTCACACGTGTAACAGTGGTTTTCGATTTGATAGTTCCAGGTGTTCATGCGTGTAACAGCGGTTTCCGATTGGATAGTTCCAGGTGTTCAGACGTGTAACAACGGTTCCTGATTGGATAGTTCCAGGTGTTCACGCGTGTAACAGCGGTTTCTGATTGTATAGTTCCAGGTGTTCAGACGTGTAACAGTGGTTTCTGATTGGATAGTTCCAGGTGTTCAGACTTGTAACAGCGGTTTCTGATTGGATAGTTCCAGGTGTTTACGCGTGTAACACCGGTTTCCGATTGGATAGTTCCAGGTGTTCACGCGTGTAACAGTGGTTCCTGATTGGATAGTTCCAGGTGTTCACACGTGTAACAGTGGTTTCCGATTGGATAGTTCCAGGTGTTCACGCGTGTAACAACGGTTTCCGATTGGATAGTTCCAGGTGTTCAGACGTGTAACAGTGGTTTCTGATTGGATATTTCCAGGTGTTCACGCGTGTAACAGTGGTTTCTGATTGGATAATTCCAGGTGTTCACGAGTGTAACAGTGGTTTCTGATTTGATAGTTCCAGGTGTTCACGCGTGTAACAACGGTTCAATATTGGATAGTTCCAGGTGTTCACACGTGTAACAGCGGTTTCCGATTTGATAGTTCCAGGTGTTCAGACATGTAACAGTGGTTTCTAATTGGATAGTTCCAGGTGTTCAGACGTGTAACAGTGGTTTCGGATTGGATAGTTCCAGGTGTTCAGACGTGTAACAGTGGTTTCTGATTGGATAGTTCCAGGTGTTCACGTGTGTAACAGCGGTTTCCGATTGGATAGTTCCAGGAGTTCACGCGTGTAACAGTGGTTTCCGATTGGATAGTTCCAGGTGTTCACACGTGTAACAGTGGTTTCCGATTGGATAGTTCCAGGTGTTCACGCGTGTAACAGCGGTTTCCGATTGGATAGTTCCAGGTGTTCACGCGTGTAACAGCGGTTTCCGATTGGATAGTTCCAGGTGTTCAGAGGTGTAACAGTGGTTTCTGATTGGATAGTTCCAGGTGTTCACGGGTGTGACAGTGGTTTCCGATTGGATAGTTCCAGGTGTTCACGCGTGTAACAGCGGTTTCTGATTGGATAGTTCCAGGTGTTCACGCGTGTAACACCGGTTTCTGATTGGATAGTTCCAGGTGTTCACACGTGTAAAAGTGGTTTTCGATTTGATAGTTCCAGGTGTTCATGCGTGTAACAGCGGTTTCCGATTGGATAGTTCCAGGTGTTCAGACGTGTAACAACGGTTCCTGATTGGATAGTTCCAGGTGTTCACGCGTGTAACAGCGGTTTCTGATTGTATAGTTCCAGGTGTTCAGACGTGTAACAGTGGTTTCTGATTGGATAGTTCCAGGTGTTCACGCGGGTAACAGCGGTTTCTGATTGGATAGTTCCAGGTGTTTACGCGTGTAACACCGGTTTCCGATTGGATAGTTCCAGGTGTTCACGCGTGTAACAACGGTTCCTGATTGGATAGTTCCAGGTGTTCACACGTGTAACAGTGGTTTCCGATTGGATAGTTCCAGGTGTTCACGCGTGTAACACCGGTTTCCGATTGGATAGTTCCAGGTGTTCAGACGTGTAACAGTGGTTTCTGATTGGATATTTCCAGGTGTTCACGCGTGTAACAGTGGTTTCTGATTGGATAATTCCAGGTGTTCACGAGTGTAACAGTGGTTTCTGATTTGATAGTTCCAGGTGTTCACGCGTGTAACAACGGTTCAATATTGGATAGTTCCAGGTGTTCACACGTGTAACAGCGGTTTCCGATTTGATAGTTCCAGGTGTTCAGACATGTAACAGTGGTTTCTAATTGGATAGTTCCAGGTGTTCAGACGTGTAACAGTGGTTTCTGATTGGATAGTTCCAGGTGTTCACGTGTGTAACAGCGGTTTCCGATTGGATAGTTACAGGAGTTCACGCGTGTAACAGCGGTTTCCGATTGGATAGTTCCAGGTGTTCACGGGTGTGACAGTGGTTTCGGATTGGATAGTTCCAGGTGTTCAGACGTGTAACAGCGGTTTCTGATTGGATAGTTCCAGGTTTTCACGCGTGTAACAACTGTTCCTGATTGGATAGTTCCAGGGGTTCACGCGTGTAACAGCGGTTTCTGATTGGATAGTTCCAGGTGTTCAGACGTGTAACAGTGGTTTCTGATTGGATAGGTCCAGGTGTTCACGCGTGTAACAACGGTTCCTGATTGTATAGTTCCAGGTGTTCACACGTGTAACAGCGGTTTCTGATTGGATAGTTCCAGGTGTTCACGGGTGTGACTGTGGTTTCCGATTGGATAGTTCCAGGTGTTCACGCGTGTAACAGCGGTTTCTGATTGGATAGTTCCAGCTGTTCATGCGGTTAACAGCGGTTTCTGATTGGATAGTTCCAGGTGTTCACGCGTGTAACAATGGTTCAATATTGAATAGTTCCAGGTGTTCACACGTGTAAGAGTGGTTTCCGATTGGATAGTTCCAGGTGTTCATGCGTGTAACAGCGGTTTCCGATTGGATAGTTCCAGGTGTTCAGGCGTGTAACAGCGGTTTCTGATTGTATAGTTCCAGGTGTTCAGACGTGTAACAGTGGTTTCTGATTGGATAGTTCCAGGTGTTCACGCGTGTAACAGATAGTTCGAGGTGTTCACGGGTGTGACAGTGGTTTCCGATTGGATAGTTCCAGGTGTTCACGCGTGTAACAGCGGTTTCTGATTGGATAGTTCCAGGTGTTCACGCGGGTAACAGCGGTTTCTGATTGGATAGTTCCAGGTGTTCAGACGGGTAACAACGGTTCCTGATTGGATAGTTGCAGGTGTTCACACGTGTAACAGCGGTTTCCGATTGGATAGTTCCAGGTGTTCACGCGTGTAACAACTGTTCCTGATTGGATAGTTCCAAGTGTTCAGATGTGTAACAGTGGTTTCTGATTGGATAGTTCCAGGTGTTGACGCGTGTAACAGCGGTTTCTGATTGGATAGTTCCAGGTGTTCACGCGTGTAACAACGGTTCAAGATTGTATAGTTCCAGGTGTTCACACGTGTAGCAGCGGTTTCTGATTGGATAGTTCCAGGTGTTCACGCGTGTAACAGCGGTTTCTGATTGGATAGTTCCAGGTGTTCACGCGTGTAACAACGGTTCAAGATTGGATACTTCCAGGTGTTCACGCGTGTAACAGCGGTTTCCGATTTCATAGTTCCAGGTATTCAGACATGTAACAGTGGTTTCTGATTGGATAGTTCCAGGTGTTCACGTGTGTAACAGCGGGTTCCGATTGGATAGTTCCAGGAGTTCACGCGTGTAACAGCGGTTTCCGATTGGATAGTTCCAGGTGTTCACGCGTGTAACAGCGGTTTCTGATTGGATAGTTCCAGGTGTTCACGCGTGTAACAACGGTTCCTGATTGGATAGTTCCAGGTGTTCAGTCGTGTAACAGCAGTTTCTGATTGGATAGTTCCAGGTGTTCACGCGTGTAACAGCGGTTTCTGATTGGATAGTTCCAGGTGTTCACGCGGGTAACAGCGGTTTCTGATTGGATAGTTCCAGGTGTTCACGCGTGTAACAATGGTTCAATATTGGATAGTTCCAGGTGTTCACACGTGTAACAATGATTTCCGATTGGATAGTTCCAGGTGTTCATGCGTGTAACAGCGGTTTCTGATTGGATAGTTCCAGGTTTTCACGCGTGTAACAACTGTTCCTGATTGGATAGTTCCAGGGGTTCACGCGTGTAACAGCGGTTTCCGATTGGATAGTTCCAGGTGTTCAGACGTGTAACAGTGGTTTCTGATTGGATAGGTCCAGGTGTTCACGCGTGTAACAACGGTTCCTGATTGGATAGTTCCAGGTGTTCACACGTGTAACAGCGGTTTCTGATTGGATAGTTCCAGGTGTTCACGGGTGTGACTGTGGTTTCCGATTGGATAGTTCCAGGAGTTCACGCGTGTAACAGCGGTTTCCGATTGGATAGTTCCAGGTGTTCACGCGTGTAACTGCGGTTTCCGATTGGATAGTTCCAGGTGTTCACGGGTGTGACAGTGGTTTCTGATTGGATAGTTCCAGGTGTTCAGACGTGTAACAGCGGTTTCTGATTGGATAGTTCCAGGTGTTCACGCGTGTAACAACGGTTCCTGATTGGATAGTTCCAGGTGTTCACGCGCGTAACAATGGTTCAATATTGGATAGTTCCAGGTGTTCACACGTGTAACAGTGGTTTCCGATTGGATAGTTCCAGGTGTTCATGCGTGTAACAGCGGTTTCCGATTGGATAGTTCCAGGTGTTCAGGCGTGTAACAGCGGTTTCTGATTGGATAGTTCCAGGTGTTCAGACGTGTAACAACGGTTCAATATTGGATAGTTCCAGGTGTTCACACGTGTAACAGTGGTTTCCGATTGGATAGTTCCAGGTGTTCACGCGTGTAACAGCGGTTTCCGATTGGATAGTTCCAGGTGTTCACGCGTGTAACAGCGGTTTCCGATTGGATAGTTCCAGGTGTTCAGAGGTGTAACAGTGGTTTCTGATTGGATAGTTACAGGTGTTCACGGGTGTGACAGTGGTTTCCGATTGGATAGTTCCAGGTGTTCACGCGTGTAACAGCGGTTTCTGATTGGATAGTTCCAGGTGTTCACGCGTGTAGCAGCGGTTTCTGATTGGATATTTCCAGGTGTTCACACGTGTAACAGTGGTTTTCGATTTGATAGTTCCAGGTGTTCATGCGTGTAACAGCGGTTTCCGATTGGATAGTTCCAGGTGTTCAGACGTGTAACAACGGTTCCTGATTGGATAGTTCCAGGTGTTCACGCGTGTAACAGCGGTTTCTGATTGTATAGTTCCAGGTGTTCAGACGTGTAACAGTGGTTTCTGATTGGATAGTTCCAGGTGTTCAGACTTGTAACAGCGGTTTCTGATTGGATAGTTCCAGGTGTTTACGCGTGTAACACCGGTTTCCGATTGGATAGTTCCAGGTGTTCACGCGTGTAACAGTGGTTCCTGATTGGATAGTTCCAGGTGTTCACACGTGTAACAGTGGTTTCCGATTGGATAGTTCCAGGTGTTCACGCGTGTAACACCGGTTTCCGATTGGATAGTTCCAGGTGTTCAGACGTGTAACAGTGGTTTCTGATTGGATATTTCCAGGTGTTCACGCGTGTAACAGTGGTTTCTGATTGGATAATTCCAGGTGTTCACGAGTGTAACAGTGGTTTCTGATTTGATAGTTCCAGGTGTTCACGCGTGTAACAACGGTTCAATATTGGATAGTTCCAGGTGTTCACACGTGTAACAGCGCTTTCCGATTTGATAGTTCCAGGTGTTCAGACATGTAACAGTGGTTTCTAATTGGATAGTTCCAGGTGTTCACGCGTGTAACAGTGGTTTCGGATTGGATAGTTCCAGGTGTTCAGACGTGTAACAGTGGTTTCTGATTGGATAGTTCCAGGTGTTCACGTGTGTAACAGCGGTTTCCGATTGGATAGTTCCAGGAGTTCACGCGTGTAACAGTGGTTTCCGATTGGATAGTTCCAGGTGTTCACACGTGTAACAGTGGTTTCCGATTGGATAGTTCCAGGTGTTCACGCGTGTAACAGCGGTTTCCGATTGGATAGTTCCAGGTGTTCACGCGTGTAACAGCGGTTTCCGATTGGATAGTTCCAGGTGTTCAGAGGTGTAACAGTGGTTTCTGATTGGATAGTTCCAGGTGTTCACGGGTGTGACAGTGGTTTCCGATTGGATAGTTCCAGGTGTTCACGCGTGTAACAGCGGTTTCTGATTGGATAGTTCCAGGTGTTCACGCGTGTAACACCGGTTTCTGATTGGATAGTTCCAGGTGTTCACACGTGTAAAAGTGGTTTTCGATTTGATAGTTCCAGGTGTTCATGCGTGTAACAGCGGTTTCCGATTGGATAGTTCCAGGTGTTCAGACGTGTAACAACGGTTCCTGATTGGATAGTTCCAGGTGTTCACGCGTGTAACAGCGGTTTCTGATTGTATAGTTCCAGGTGTTCAGACGTGTAACAGCAGTTTCTGATTGGATAGTTCCAGGTGTTCACGCGTGTAACAGCGGTTTCTGATTGGATAGTTCCAGGTGTTCACGCGGGTAACAGCGGTTTCTGATTGGATAGTTCCAGGTGTTCACGCGGGTAACAGCGGTTTCTGATTGGATAGTTCCAGGTGTTCACGCGTGTAACAATGGTTCAATATTGGATAGTTCCAGGTGTTCACACGTGTAACAATGATTTCCGATTGGATAGTTCCAGGTGTTCATGCGTGTAACAGCGGTTTCCGATTGGATAGTTCCAGGTGTTCAGGCGTGTAACAGCGGTTTCTGATTGGATAGTTCCAGGTGTTCAGACGTGTATCAACGGTTCAATATTGGATAGTTCCAGGTGTTCACACGTGTAACAGTGGTTTCCGATTGGATAGTTCCAGGTGTTCATGCGTGTAACAGCGGTTTCCGATTGGATAGTTCCAGGTGTTCAGGCGTGTAACAGCGGTTTCTGATTGGATAGATCCAGGTGTTCAGACGTGTAACAACGGTTCAATATTGGATAGTTCCAGGTGTTCACACGTGTAACAGTGGTTTCCGATTGGATAGTTCCAGGTGTTCACGCGTGTAACAGCGGTTTCCGATTGGATAGTTCCAGGTGTTCACGCGTGTAACAGCGGTTTCCGATTGGATAGTTCCAGGTGTTCAGAGGTGTAACAGTGGTTTCTGATTGGATAGTTACAGGTGTTTACGGGTGTGACAGTGGTTTCCGATTGGATAGTTCCAGGTGTTCACGCGTGTAACAGCGGTTTCTGATTGGATAGTTCCAGGTGTTCACGCGTGTAGCAGCGGTTTCTGATTGGATATTTCCAGGTGTTCACACGTGTAACAGTGGTTTTCGATTTGATAGTTCCAGGTGTTCATGCGTGTAACAGCGGTTTCCGATTGGATAGTTCCAGGTGTTCAGACGTGTAACAACGGTTCCTGATTGGATAGTTCCAGGTGTTCACGCGTGTAACAGCGGTTTCTGATTGTATAGTTCCAGGTGTTCAGACGTGTAACAGTGGTTTCTGATTGGATAGTTCCAGGTGTTCAGACTTGTAACAGCGGTTTCTGATTGGATAGTTCCAGGTGTTTACGCGTGTAACACCGGTTTCCGATTGGATAGTTCCAGGTGTTCACGCGTGTAACAGTGGTTCCTGATTGGATAGTTCCAGGTGTTCACGCGTGTAACAGTGGTTTCCGATTGGATAGTTCCAGGTGTTCACGCGTGTAACACCGGTTTCCGATTGGATAGTTCCAGGTGTTCAGACGTGTAACAGTGGTTTCTGATTGGATATTTCCAGGTGTTCACGCGTGTAACAGTGGTTTCTGATTGGATAATTCCAGGTGTTCACGAGTGTAACAGTGGTTTCTGATTTGATAGTTCCAGGTGTTCACGCGTGTAACAACGGTTCAATATTGGATAGTTCCAGGTGTTCACACGTGTAACAGCGGTTTCCGATTTGATAGTTCCAGGTGTTCAGACATGTAACAGTGGTTTCTAATTGGATAGTTCCAGGTGTTCAGACGTGTAACAGTGGTTTCGGATTGGATAGTTCCAGGTGTTCAGACGTGTAACAGTGGTTTCTGATTGGATAGTTCCAGGTGTTCACGTGTGTAACAGCGGTTTCCGATTGGATAGTTCCAGGAGTTCACGCGTGTAACAGTGGTTTCCGATTGGATAGTTCCAGGTGTTCACACGTGTAACAGTGGTTTCCGATTGGATAGTTCCAGGTGTTCACGCGTGTAACAGCGGTTTCCGATTGGATAGTTCCAGGTGTTCACGCGTGTAACAGCGGTTTCCGATTGGATAGTTCCAGGTGTTCAGAGGTGTAACAGTGGTTTCTGATTGGATAGTTCCAGGTGTTCACGGGTGTGACAGTGGTTTCCGATTGGATAGTTCCAGGTGTTCACGCGTGTAACAGCGGTTTCTGATTGGATAGTTCCAGGTGTTCACGCGTGTAACACCGGTTTCTGATTGGATAGTTCCAGGTGTTCACACGTGTAAAAGTGGTTTTCGATTTGATAGTTCCAGGTGTTCATGCGTGTAACAGCGGTTTCCGATTGGATAGTTCCAGGTGTTCAGACGTGTAACAACGGTTCCTGATTGGATAGTTCCAGGTGTTCACGCGTGTAACAGCGGTTTCTGATTGTATAGTTCCAGGTGTTCAGACGTGTAACAGCAGTTTCTGATTGGATAGTTCCAGGTGTTCACGCGTGTAACAGCGGTTTCTGATTGGATAGTTCCAGGTGTTCACGCGGGTAACAGCGGTTTCTGATTGGATAGTTCCAGGTGTTCACGCGGGTAACAGCGGTTTCTGATTGGATAGTTCCAGGTGTTCACGCGTGTAACAATGGTTCAATATTGGATAGTTCCAGGTGTTCACACGTGTAACAATGATTTCCGATTGGATAGTTCCAGGTGTTCATGCGTGTAACAGCGGTTTCCGATTGGATAGTTCCAGGTGTTCAGGCGTGTAACAGCGGTTTCTGATTGGATAGTTCCAGGTGTTCAGACGTGTATCAACGGTTCAATATTGGATAGTTCCAGGTGTTCACACGTGAAACAGTGGTTTCAGATTTGATAGTTCCAGGTGTTCAGACATGTAACAGTGGTTTCTGATTGGATAGTTCCAGGTGTTCACGCGTGTAACAGTGGTTTCGGATTGGATAGTTCCAGGTGTTCAGACGTGTAACAGCGGTTTCTGATTGGATAGTTCCAGGTTTTCACGCGTGTAACAACTGTTCCTGATTGGATAGTTCCAGGGGTTCACGCGTGTAACAGCGGTTTCCGATTGGATAGTTCCAGGTGTTCAGACGTGTAACAGTGGTTTCTGATTGGATAGGTCCAGGTGTTCACGCGTGTAACAACGGTTCCTGATTGGATAGTTCCAGGTGTTCACACGTGTAACAGCGGTTTCTGATTGGATAGTTCCAGGTGTTCACGGGTGTGACTGTGGTTTCCGATTGGATAGTTCCAGGTGTTCACGCGTGTAACAGCGGTTTCTGATTGGATAGTTCCACCTGTTCACGCGGGTAACAGCGGTTTCTGATTGGATAGTTCCAGGTGTTCACGCGTGTAACAGCGGTTTCTGATTGGATAGTTCCAGCTGTTCACGTGGGTAACAGCGGTTTCTGATTGGATAGTTCCAGGTGTTCACGCGTGTAACAATGGTTCAATATTGGATAGTTCCAGGTGTTCACACGTGTAACAGCGGTTTCCGATTTGATAGTTCCAGGTATTCAGACATGTAACAGTGGTTTCTGATTGGATAGTTCCAGGTGTTCACGCGTGTAACAGTGGTTTCGGATTTGATAGTTCCAGGTGTTCAGACGTGTAACAATGGTTTCTGATTAGTTAGTTCCAGGTGTTCACGCCTGTAACAGCGGTTTCCGATTGGATAGTTCCAGGTGTTCACGCGTGTAACAGCGGTTTCTGATTGGATAGTTCCAGGTGTTCACGCGTGTAACAGCGGTTTCCGATTGGATAGTTCCAGGTGTTCACGCGTGTAACAGCGGTTTCCGATTGGATAGTTCCAGGTGTTCACGCGTGTAACAGCGGTTTCAGATTGGATAGTTCCAGGTGTTCACCGTGTAACAGTGGTTTCTGTTTGGATAGTTCCAGGCGTTCACGCGTGTAACAACGGTTCCTGATTGGATAGTTCCAGGTGTTCACAAGTGTAACAACGGTTGCTGATTGGATAGTTCCAGGTTTTCACACGTGTAACAGTGGTTTCCGATTGGATAGTTCCAGGTGTTCACGCGTGTAACACCGGTTTCCGATTGGATAGTTCCAGGTGTTCAGACGTGTAACAGCGGTTTCCGATTGGATAGTTCCAGGTGTTCACGCGTGTAACAGCGGTTTCCGATTGGATAGTTCCAGGTGTTCAGACGTGTAACAGTGGTTTCCGATTGGATAGTTCCAAGTGTTCACACGTGTAACAGCGGTTTCTGATTGGATAGTTCCAGGTGTTCACGCGTGTAACAGCGGTTTCCGATTGGATAGTTCCAGGTGTTCACGGGTGTGACAGTGGTTTCCGATTGGATAGTTCCAGGTGTTCACGGGTGTGACAGTGGTTTCCGATTGGATAGTTCCAGGTGTTCACGCGTGTAACAGCGGTTTCTGATTGGATAGTTCCAGGTGTTAACGCGTGTAACAGCGGTTTCTGATTGGGTAGTTCCAGGTGTTCTCACGTGTAACAGTGGTTTTCTATTGGATAGTTCCAGGTGTTCATGCGTGTAACAGCGGTTTCTGATTGGATAGTTCCAGGTGTTTAGACGTGTAACAACGGTTCCTGATTGGATAGTTCCAGGTGTTCACACGTGTAACAGCGGTTTCCGATTGGATAGTTCCAGGTGTTCAGAGGTGTAACAGTGGTTTCTGATTGGATAGTTCCAGGTGTTCAGACGTGTAACAGTGGTTTCTGATTGGATAGTTCCAGGTGTTCACGCGTGTAACAGTGGTTTCTGATTGGATAGTTCCAGGTGTTCACGCGTGTAACAGCGGTTTCTGATTGGATAGTTCCAGGTGTTCACGCGTGTAACAGCGGTTTCTGATTGGATAGTTCCAGGTGTTCACACGTGTAACAGTGGTTTTCGATTCGATAGTTCCAGGTGTTCATGCGTGTAACAGCGGTTTCCGATTTGATAGTTCCAGGTGTTCAGAGGTGTAACAACGGTTCCTGATTGGGTAGTTCCAGGTGTTCATGCGTGTAACAGTGGTTTCCAATTGGATAGTTCCAGGTGTTCACGCGTGTAACAGCGGTTTCCGTTTGGATAGTTCCAGGTGTTCAGACGTGTAACAAGGGTTCCTGATTGGATAGTTCCAGGTGTTCACACGTGTAACAGCGGTTTCCGATTGGATAGTTCCAGGTGTTCAGAGGTGTAACAGTGGTTTGTGATTGGATAGTTCCAGGTGTTCAGACGTGTAACAGTGGTTTCTGATTGGATAGTTCCAGGAGTTCACGCGTGTAACAGTGGTTTCTGATTGGATAGTTCCAGGTGTTCATGCGTGTAACAGCGGTTTCTGATTGGATAGTTCCAGGTGTTCAGACGTGTAACAACGGTTCCTGATTGGATAGTTCCAGGTGTTCACGCCTGTAACAGCGGTTTCCGATTGGATAGTTCCAGGTGTTCACGCGTGTAACAGCGGTTTCTGATTGGATAGTTCCAGGTGTTCACGCGTGTAACAGCGGTTTCCGATTGGATAGTTCCAGGTGTTCACGCGTGTAACAGCGGTTTCCGATTGGATAGTTCCAGGTGTTCACGCGTGTAACAGCGGTTTCAGATTGGATAGTTCCAGGTGTTCACCGTGTAACAGTGGTTTCTGTTTGGATAGTTCCAGGCGTTCACGCGTGTAACAACGGTTCCTGATTGGATAGTTCCAGGTGTTCACAAGTGTAACAACGGTTGCTGATTGGATAGTTCCAGGTTTTCACACGTGTAACAGTGGTTTCCGATTGGATAGTTCCAGGTGTTCACGCGTGTAACACCGGTTTCCGATTGGATAGTTCCAGGTGTTCAGACGTGTAACAGCGGTTTCCGATTGGATAGTTCCAGGTGTTCACGCGTGTAACAGCGGTTTCCGATTGGATAGTTCCAGGTGTTCAGACGTGTAACAGTGGTTTTCGATTGGATAGTTCCAAGTGTTCACACGTGTAACAGCGGTTTCTGATTGGATAGTTCCAGGTGTTCACGGGTGTGACAGTGGTTTCCGATTGGATAGTTCCAGGTGTTCACGGGTGTGACAGTGGTTTCCGATTGGATAGTTCCAGGTGTTCACGCGTGTAACAGCGGTTTCTGATTGGATAGTTCCAGGTGTTAACGCGTGTAACAGCGGTTTCTGATTGGGTAGTTCCAGGTGTTCTCACGTGTAACAGTGGTTTTCTATTGGATAGTTCCAGGTGTTCATGCGTGTAACAGCGGTTTCTGATTGGATAGTTCCAGGTGTTCAGACGTGTAACAACGGTTCCTGATTGGATAGTTCCAGGTGTTCACACGTGTAACAGCGGTTTCCGATTGGATAGTTCCAGGTGTTCAGAGGTGTAACAGTGGTTTCTGATTGGATAGTTCCAGGTGTTCACGCATGTAACAGCGGTTTCCGATTGGATAGTTATAGGTGTTCAGACGTGTAGGAGCGGTTTCTGATTGGATAGTTCCAGGTGTTCACGCGTGTAACAGCGGTTTCTGATTGGATAGTTCCAGGTGTTCACGCGTGTAACAGCGGTTTCTGATTGGATAGTTCCAGGTGTTCACACGTGTAACAGTGGTTTTCGATTCGATAGTTCCAGGTGTTCATGCGTGTAACAGCGGTTTCCGATTTGATAGTTCCAGGTGTTCAGAGGTGTAACAACGGTTCCTGATTGGGTAGTTCCAGGTGTTCATGCGTGTAACAGTGGTTTCCGATTGGATAGTTCCAGGTGTTCACGCGTGTAACAGCGGTTTCCGTTTGGATAGTTCCAGGTGTTCAGACGTGTAACAAGGGTTCCTGATTGGATAGTTCCAGGTGTTCACACGTGTAACAGCGGTTTCCGATTGGATAGTTCCAGGTGTTCAGAGGTGTAACAGTGGTTTGTGATTGGATAGTTCCAGGTGTTCAGACGTGTAACAGTGGTTTCTGATTGGATAGTTCCAGGAGTTCACGCGTGTAACAGTGGTTTCTGATTGGATAGTTCCAGGTGTTCATGCGTGTAACAGCGGTTTCTGATTGGATAGTTCCAGGTGTTCAGACGTGTAACAACGGTTCCTGATTGGATAGTTCCAGGTGTTCACACATGTAACAGTGGTTTCCGATTGGATAGTTCCAGGTGTTCAGACGTGTAACAGTGGTTTCCGATTGGATAGTTCCAGGTGTTCAGACGTGTAACAGTGGTTTCCGATTGGATAGTTCCAGGTGTTCACACGTGTAACAGCGGTTTCTGATTGGATAGTTCCAGGTGTTCACGCGTGTAACAGCGGTTTCCGATTGGATAGTTCCAGGTGTTCACGGGTGTGACAGTGGTTTCCGATTGGATAGTTCCAGGTGTTCACGGGTGTGACAGTGGTTTCCGATTGGATAGTTCCAGGTGTTCACGCGTGTAACAGCGGTTTCCGATTGGATAGTTCCAGGTGTTCACGCGTGTAACAGCGGTTTCTGATTGGATAGTTCCAGGTGTTCACCGTGTAACAGTGGTTTCTGTTTGGATAGTTCCAGGCGTTCACGCGTGTAACAGCGGTTTCTGATTGGATAGTTCAAGGTGTTCAGACGTGTAACAACGGTTCCTGATTGGATAGTTCCAGGTGTTCACACGTGTAACAGCGGTTTCCGATTGGATAGTTCCAGGTGTTCAGAGGTGTAACAGTGGTTTCTGATTGGATAGTTCCAGGTGTTCAGAGGTGTAACAGTGGTTTCTGATTGGATAGTTCCAGGTGTTCACGCGTGTAACAGTGGTTTCTGATTGGATAGTTCCAGGTGTTCACGCGTGTAGCAGCGGTTTCTGATTGGATAGTTCCAGGTGTTCACGCGTGTAACAGCGGTTTCTGATTGGATAGTTCCAGGTGTTCACACATGTAACAGTGGTTTTCGATTGGATAGTTCCAGGTGTTCATGCGTGTAACAGCGGTTTCCGATTTGATAGTTCCAGTTGTTCAGAGGTGTAACAACGGTTCCTGATTGGATAGTTCCAGGTGTTCATGCGTGTAACAGTGGTTTCCGATTGGATAGTTCCAGGTGTTCACGCGTGTAACAGCGATTTCCGATTGGATAGTTCCAGGTGTTCAGAGGTGTAACAACGGTTCCTGATTGGATAGTTCCAGGTGTTCACACGTGTAACAGCGGTTTCCGATTGGATAGTTCCAGGTGTTCACACGTGTAGCAGCGGTTTCTGATTGGATAGTTCCAGGTGTTCACGCGTGTAACAACGGTTCAAGATTGGATAGTTCCAGGTGTTCACACGTGTAGCAGCGGTTTCTGATTGGATAGTTCCAGGTGTTCACACATGTAACAGCGGTTTCCGATTGGATAGTTCCAGGTGTTCAGAGGTGTAACAGTGGTTTCTGATTGGATAGTTCCAGGTGTTCAGAGGTGTAACAGTGGTTTCTGATTGGATAGTTCCAGGTGTTCACGCGTGTAACAGTGGTTTCTGATTGGATAGTTCCAGGTGTTCACGCGTGTAGCAGCGGTTTCTGATTGGATAGTTCCAGGTGTTCACGCGTGTAACAGCGGTTTCTGATTGGATAGTTCCAGGTGTTCACACATGTAACAGTGGTTTTCGATTGGATAGTTCCAGGTGTTCATGCGTGTAACAGCGGTTTCCGATTTGATAGTTCCAGTTGTTCAGAGGTGTAACAACGGTTCCTGATTGGATAGTTCCAGGTGTTCATGCGTGTAACAGTGGTTTCCGATTGGATAGTTCCAGGTGTTCACGCGTGTAACAGCGATTTCCGATTGGATAGTTCCAGGTGTTCAGAGGTGTAACAACGGTTCCTGATTGGATAGTTCCAGGTGTTCACACGTGTAACAGCGGTTTCCGATTGGATAGTTCCAGGTGTTCACACGTGTAGCAGCGGTTTCTGATTGGATAGTTCCAGGTGTTCACGCGTGTAACAACGGTTCAAGATTGGATAGTTCCAGGTGTTCACACGTGTAGCAGCGGTTTCTGATTGGATAGTTCCAGGTGTTCACGCGTGTAACAGCGGTTTCTGATTGGATAGTTCCAGGTGTTCACGCGTGTAACAACGGTTCAAGATTGGATACTTCCAGGTGTTCACGTGTGTAACAGCGGTTTCCGATTTCATAGTTCCAGGTATTCAGACATGTAACAGCGGTTCCCGATTGGATAGTTCCAGGTGTTTACGCGTGTAACAGCGGTTTCTGATTAGATAGTTCCAGGTGTTCACGCGTGTAACAGTGGTTTCTGATTGGATATTTCAAGGCGTTCACACGTGTAACAAAGGTTCCAGATTGGATACTTCCAGGTGTTCACACGTGTAACAACGGTTCCTGATTGGATAGTTCCAGGTGTTTCGACGTGTAACAGTGGTTTCCGATTGGATAGTTCCAGGTGTTCACGCGTGTAACAGCGGTTTCCGATTGGATAGTTCCAGGTGTTCAGACATGTAACAGTGGTTTCCGATTGGATAGTTCCAAGTGTTCACACGTGTAACAGCGGTTTCTGATTGGATAGTTCCAGGTGTTCACGCGTGTAACAGCGGTTTCCGATTGGATAGTTCCAGGTGTTCACGGGTGTGACAGTGGTTTCCGATTGGATAGTTCCAGGTGTTCACGGGTGTGACAGTGGTTTCCGATTGGATAGTTCCAGGTGTTCACGCGTGTAACAGCGGTTTCTGATTGGATAGTTCCAGGTGTTAACGCGTGTAACAGCGGTTTCTGATTGGGTAGTTCCAGGTGTTCTCACGTGTAACAGTGGTTTTCTATTGGATAGTTCCAGGTGTTCATGCGTGTAACAGCGGTTTCCGATTGGATAGTTCCAGGTGTTCAGACGTGTAACAACGGTTCCTGATTGGATAGTTCCAGGTGTTCACACGTGTAACAGCGGTTTCCGATTGGATAGTTCCAGGTGTTCAGAGGTGTAACAGTGGTTTCTGATTGGATAGTTCCAGGTGTTCAGACGTGTAACAGTGGTTTCTGATTGGATAGTTCCAGGTGTTCACGCGTGTAACAGTGGTTTCTGATTGGATAGTTCCAGGTGTTCACGCGTGTAACAGCGGTTTCTGATTGGATAGTTCCAGGTGTTCACGCGTGTAACAGCGGTTTCTGATTGGATAGTTCCAGGTGTTCACACGTGTAACAGTGGTTTTCGATTCGATAGTTCCAGGTGTTCATGCGTGTAACAGCGGTTTCCGATTTGATAGTTCCAGGTGTTCAGAGGTGTAACAACGGTTCCTGATTGGATAGTTCCAGGTGTTCATGCGTGTAACAGTGGTTTCCGATTGGATAGTTCCAGGTGTTCACGCGTGTAACAGCGGTTTCCGATTGGATAGTTCCAGGTGTTCAGACGTGTAACAAGGGTTCCTGATTGGATAGTTCCAGGTGTTCACACGTGTAACAGCGGTTTCCGATTGGATAGTTCCAGGTGTTCAGAGGTGTAACAGTGGTTTCTGATTGGATAGTTCCAGGTGTTCAGACGTGTAACAGCGGTTTCTGATTGGATAGTTCCAGGTGTTCATGCGTGTAACAGCGGTTTCTGATTGGATAGTTCCAGGTGTTCAGACGTGTAACAACGGTTCCTGATTGGATAGTTCCAGGTGTTCACACGTGTAACAACGGTTGCTGATTGGATAGTTCCAGGTGTTCACACATGTAACAGTGGTTTCCGATTGGATAGTTCCAGGTGTTCAGACGTGTAACAGTGGTTTCCGATTGGATAGTTCCAGGTGTTCACACGTGTAACAGCGGTTTCTGATTGGATAGTTCCAGGTGTTCACGCGTGTAACAGCGGTTTCCGATTGGATAGTTCCAGGTGTTCATGGGTGTGACAGTGGTTTCCGATTGGATAGTTCCAGGTGTTCACGGGTGTGACAGTGGTTTCCGATTGGATAGTTCCAGGTGTTCACGCGTGTAACAGCGGTTTCCGATTGGATAGTTCCAGGTGTTCACGCGTGTAACAGCGGTTTCTGATTGGATAGTTCCAGGTGTTCACCGTGTAACAGTGGTTTCTGTTTGGATAGTTCCAGGCGTTCACGCGTGTAACAGCGGTTTCTGATTGGATAGTTCAAGGTGTTCAGACGTGTAACAACGGTTCCTGATTGGATAGTTCCAGGTGTTCACACGTGTAACAGCGGTTTCCGATTGGATAGTTCCAGGTGTTCAGAGGTGTAACAGTGGTTTCTGATTGGATAGTTCCAGGTGTTCAGAGGTGTAACAGTGGTTTCTGATTGGATAGTTCCAGGTGTTCACGCGTGTAACAGTGGTTTCTGATTGGATAGTTCCAGGTGTTCACGCGTGTAGCAGCGGTTTCTGATTGGATAGTTCCAGGTGTTCACGCGTGTAACAGCGGTTTCTGATTGGATAGTTCCAGGTGTTCACACATGTAACAGTGGTTTTCGATTGGATAGTTCCAGGTGTTCATGCGTGTAACAGCGGTTTCCGATTTGATAGTTCCAGTTGTTCAGAGGTGTAACAACGGTTCCTGATTGGATAGTTCCAGGTGTTCATGCGTGTAACAGTGGTTTCCGATTGGATAGTTCCAGGTGTTCACGCGTGTAACAGCGATTTCCGATTGGATAGTTCCAGGTGTTCAGAGGTGTAACAACGGTTCCTGATTGGATAGTTCCAGGTGTTCACACGTGTAACAGCGGTTTCCGATTGGATAGTTCCAGGTGTTCACACGTGTAGCAGCGGTTTCTGATTGGATAGTTCCAGGTGTTCACGCGTGTAACAACGGTTCAAGATTGGATAGTTCCAGGTGTTCACACGTG
This sequence comes from Colius striatus, assembly GCF_028858725.1. NCBI lineage: Eukaryota > Metazoa > Chordata > Aves > Coliiformes > Coliidae > Colius > Colius striatus. The sequence continues at coordinate 416,804 of NC_084768.1, forward strand.
TAGCAGCGGTTTCTGATTGGATAGTTCCAGGTGTTCACGCGTGTAACAGCGGTTTCTGATTGGATAGTTCCAGGTGTTCACGCGTGTAACAACGGTTCAAGATTGGATACTTCCAGGTGTTCACGTGTGTAACAGCGGTTTCCGATTTCATAGTTCCAGGTATTCAGACATGTAACAGCGGTTCCCGATTGGATAGTTCCAGGTGTTTACGCGTGTAACAGCGGTTTCTGATTAGATAGTTCCAGGTGTTCACGCGTGTAACAGTGGTTTCTGATTGGATATTTCAAGGCGTTCACACGTGTAACAAAGGTTCCAGATTGGATACTTCCAGGTGTTCACACGTGTAACAACGGTTCCTGATTGGATAGTTCCAGGTGTTTCGACGTGTAACAGTGGTTTCCGATTGGATAGTTCCAGGTGTTCACGCGTGTAACAGCGGTTTCCGATTGGATAGTTCCAGGTGTTCAGACATGTAACAGTGGTTTCCGATTGGATAGTTCCAAGTGTTCACACGTGTAACAGCGGTTTCTGATTGGATAGTTCCAGGTGTTCACGCGTGTAACAGCGGTTTCCGATTGGATAGTTCCAGGTGTTCACGGGTGTGACAGTGGTTTCCGATTGGATAGTTCCAGGTGTTCACGGGTGTGACAGTGGTTTCCGATTGGATAGTTCCAGGTGTTCACGCGTGTAACAGCGGTTTCTGATTGGATAGTTCCAGGTGTTAACGCGTGTAACAGCGGTTTCTGATTGGGTAGTTCCAGGTGTTCTCACGTGTAACAGTGGTTTTCTATTGGATAGTTCCAGGTGTTCATGCGTGTAACAGCGGTTTCCGATTGGATAGTTCCAGGTGTTCAGACGTGTAACAACGGTTCCTGATTGGATAGTTCCAGGTGTTCACACGTGTAACAGCGGTTTCCGATTGGATAGTTCCAGGTGTTCAGAGGTGTAACAGTGGTTTCTGATTGGATAGTTCCAGGTGTTCAGACGTGTAACAGTGGTTTCTGATTGGATAGTTCCAGGTGTTCACGCGTGTAACAGTGGTTTCTGATTGGATAGTTCCAGGTGTTCACGCGTGTAACAGCGGTTTCTGATTGGATAGTTCCAGGTGTTCACGCGTGTAACAGCGGTTTCTGATTGGATAGTTCCAGGTGTTCACACGTGTAACAGTGGTTTTCGATTCGATAGTTCCAGGTGTTCATGCGTGTAACAGCGGTTTCCGATTTGATAGTTCCAGGTGTTCAGAGGTGTAACAACGGTTCCTGATTGGATAGTTCCAGGTGTTCATGCGTGTAACAGTGGTTTCCGATTGGATAGTTCCAGGTGTTCACGCGTGTAACAGCGGTTTCCGATTGGATAGTTCCAGGTGTTCAGACGTGTAACAAGGGTTCCTGATTGGATAGTTCCAGGTGTTCACACGTGTAACAGCGGTTTCCGATTGGATAGTTCCAGGTGTTCAGAGGTGTAACAGTGGTTTCTGATTGGATAGTTCCAGGTGTTCAGACGTGTAACAGCGGTTTCTGATTGGATAGTTCCAGGTGTTCATGCGTGTAACAGCGGTTTCTGATTGGATAGTTCCAGGTGTTCAGACGTGTAACAACGGTTCCTGATTGGATAGTTCCAGGTGTTCACACGTGTAACAACGGTTGCTGATTGGATAGTTCCAGGTGTTCACACATGTAACAGTGGTTTCCGATTGGATAGTTCCAGGTGTTCAGACGTGTAACAGTGGTTTCCGATTGGATAGTTCCAGGTGTTCACACGTGTAACAGCGGTTTCTGATTGGATAGTTCCAGGTGTTCACGCGTGTAACAGCGGTTTCCGATTGGATAGTTCCAGGTGTTCATGGGTGTGACAGTGGTTTCCGATTGGATAGTTCCAGGTGTTCACGGGTGTGACAGTGGTTTCCGATTGGATAGTTCCAGGTGTTCACGCGTGTAACAGCGGTTTCCGATTGGATAGTTCCAGGTGTTCACGCGTGTAACAGCGGTTTCTGATTGGATAGTTCCAGGTGTTCACCGTGTAACAGTGGTTTCTGTTTGGATAGTTCCAGGCGTTCACGCGTGTAACAGCGGTTTCTGATTGGATAGTTCAAGGTGTTCAGACGTGTAACAACGGTTCCTGATTGGATAGTTCCAGGTGTTCACACGTGTAACAGCGGTTTCCGATTGGATAGTTCCAGGTGTTCAGAGGTGTAACAGTGGTTTCTGATTGGATAGTTCCAGGTGTTCAGAGGTGTAACAGTGGTTTCTGATTGGATAGTTCCAGGTGTTCACGCGTGTAACAGTGGTTTCTGATTGGATAGTTCCAGGTGTTCACGCGTGTAGCAGCGGTTTCTGATTGGATAGTTCCAGGTGTTCACGCGTGTAACAGCGGTTTCTGATTGGATAGTTCCAGGTGTTCACACATGTAACAGTGGTTTTCGATTGGATAGTTCCAGGTGTTCATGCGTGTAACAGCGGTTTCCGATTTGATAGTTCCAGTTGTTCAGAGGTGTAACAACGGTTCCTGATTGGATAGTTCCAGGTGTTCATGCGTGTAACAGTGGTTTCCGATTGGATAGTTCCAGGTGTTCACGCGTGTAACAGTGGTTTCTGATTGGATATTTCAAGGCGTTCACACGTGTAACAAAGGTTCCAGATTGGATACTTCCAGGTGTTCACACGTGTAACAACGGTTCCTGATTGGATAGTTCCAGGTGTTTCGACGTGTAACAGTGGTTTCCGATTGGATAGTTCCAGGTGTTCACGCGTGTAACAGCGGTTTCCGATTGGATAGTTCCAGGTGTTCAGACATGTAACAGTGGTTTCCGATTGGATAGTTCCAAGTGTTCACACGTGTAACAGCGGTTTCTGATTGGATAGTTCCAGGTGTTCACGCGTGTAACAGCGGTTTCCGATTGGATAGTTCCAGGTGTTCACGGGTGTGACAGTGGTTTCCGATTGGATAGTTCCAGGTGTTCACGGGTGTGACAGTGGTTTCCGATTGGATAGTTCCAGGTGTTCACGCGTGTAACAGCGGTTTCTGATTGGATAGTTCCAGGTGTTAACGCGTGTAACAGCGGTTTCTGATTGGGTAGTTCCAGGTGTTCTCACGTGTAACAGTGGTTTTCTATTGGATAGTTCCAGGTGTTCATGCGTGTAACAGCGGTTTCCGATTGGATAGTTCCAGGTGTTCAGACGTGTAACAACGGTTCCTGATTGGATAGTTCCAGGTGTTCACACGTGTAACAGCGGTTTCCAATTGGATAGTTCCAGGTGTTCAGAGGTGTAACAGTGGTTTCTGATTGGATAGTTCCAGGTGTTCAGACGTGTAACAGTGGTTTCTGATTGGATAGTTCCAGGTGTTCACGCGTGTAACAGTGGTTTCTGATTGGATAGTTCCAGGTGTTCACGCGTGTAACAGCGGTTTCTGATTGGATAGTTCCAGGTGTTCACGCGTGTAACAGCGGTTTCTGATTGGATAGTTCCAGGTGTTCACACGTGTAACAGTGGTTTTCGATTCGATAGTTCCAGGTGTTCATGCGTGTAACAGCGGTTTCCGATTTGATAGTTCCAGGTGTTCAGAGGTGTAACAACGGTTCCTGATTGGATAGTTCCAGGTGTTCATGCGTGTAACAGTGGTTTCCGATTGGATAGTTCCAGGTGTTCACGCGTGTAACAGCGGTTTCCGATTGGATAGTTCCAGGTGTTCAGACGTGTAACAAGGGTTCCTGATTGGATAGTTCCAGGTGTTCACACGTGTAACAGCGGTTTCCGATTGGATAGTTCCAGGTGTTCAGAGGTGTAACAGTGGTTTCTGATTGGATAGTTCCAGGTGTTCAGACGTGTAACAGTGGTTTCTGATTGGATAGTTCCAGGTGTTCATGCGTGTAACAGCGGTTTCTGATTGGATAGTTCCAGGTGTTCAGACGTGTAACAACGGTTCCTGATTGGATAGTTCCAGGTGTTCACACGTGTAACAACGGTTGCTGATTGGATAGTTCCAGGTGTTCACACATGTAACAGTGGTTTCCGATTGGATAGTTCCAGGTGTTCACACGTGTAACAGCGGTTTCTGATTGGCTAGTTCCAGGTGTTCACGCGTGTAACAGCGGTTTCCGATTGGATAGTTCCAGGTGTTCATGGGTGTGACAGTGGTTTCCGATTGGATAGTTCCAGGTGTTCACGGGTGTGACAGTGGTTTCCGATTGGATAGTTCCAGGTGTTCACGCGTGTAACAGCGGTTTCCGATTGGATAGTTCCAGGTGTTCACGCGTGTAACAGCGGTTTCTGATTGGATAGTTCCAGGTGTTCACCGTGTAACAGTGGTTTCTGTTTGGATAGTTCCAGGCGTTCACGCGTGTAACAGCGGTTTCTGATTGGATAGTTCAAGGTGTTCAGACGTGTAACAACGGTTCCTGATTGGATAGTTCCAGGTGTTCACACGTGTAACAGCGGTTTCCGATTGGATAGTTCCAGGTGTTCAGAGGTGTAACAGTGGTTTCTGATTGGATAGTTCCAGGTGTTCAGAGGTGTAACAGTGGTTTCTGATTGGATAGTTCCAGGTGTTCACGCGTGTAACAGTGGTTTCTGATTGGATAGTTCCAGGTGTTCACGCGTGTAGCAGCGGTTTCTGATTGGATAGTTCCAGGTGTTCACGCGTGTAACAGCGGTTTCTGATTGGATAGTTCCAGGTGTTCACACATGTAACAGTGGTTTTCGATTGGATAGTTCCAGGTGTTCATGCGTGTAACAGCGGTTTCCGATTTGATAGTTCCAGTTGTTCAGAGGTGTAACAACGGTTCCTGATTGGATAGTTCCAGGTGTTCATGCGTGTAACAGTGGTTTCCGATTGGATAGTTCCAGGTGTTCACGCGTGTAACAGCGGTTTCCGATTGGATAGTTCCAGGTGTTCAGAGGTGTAACAACGGTTCCTGATTGGATAGTTCCAGGTGTTCACACGTGTAACAGCGGTTTCCGATTGGATAGTTCCAGGTGTTCACACGTGTAGCAGCGGTTTCTGATTGGATAGTTCCAGGTGTTCACGCGTGTAACAACGGTTCAAGATTGGATAGTTCCAGGTGTTCACACGTGTAGCAGCGGTTTCTGATTGGATAGTTCCAGGTGTTCACGCGTGTAACAGCGGTTTCTGATTGGATAGTTCCAGGTGTTCACGCGTGTAACAACGGTTCAAGATTGGATACTTCCAGGTGTTCACGTGTGTAACAGCGGTTTCCGATTTCATAGTTCCAGGTATTCAGACATGTAACAGCGGTTCCCGATTGGATAGTTCCAGGTGTTTACACGTGTAACAGCGGTTTCTGATTAGATAGTTCCAGGTGTTCACGCGTGTAACAGTGGTTTCTGATTGGATATTTCAAGGCGTTCACACGTGTAACAAAGGTTCCAGATTGGATACTTCCAGGTGTTCACACGTGTAACAACGGTTCCTGATTGGATAGTTCCAGGTGTTTCGACGTGTAACAGTGGTTTCCGATTGGATAGTTCCAGGTGTTCACGCGTGTAACAGCGGTTTCCGATCGGATAGTTCCAGGTGTTCATGCGTGTAACAGCGGTTTCCGATTGGATAGTTCCAGGTGTTCAGAGGTGTAACAGTGGTTTCTGATTGGATAGTTCCAGGTGTTCACGGGTGTGACAGTGGTTTCCGATTGGATAGTTCCAGGTGTTCAGACGTGTAACAGCGGTTTCTGATTGGATAGTTCCAGGTGTTTACGCGTGTAACACCGGTTTCCGATTGGATAGTTCCAGGTGTTCACGCGTGTAACAACGGTTCCTGATTGGATAGTTCCAGGTGTTCAGACATGTAACAGCGGTTTCCGATTGGATAGTTCCAGGTGTTCACGCGTGTAACACCGGTTTCCGATTGGATAGTTCCAGGTGTTCAGACGTGTAACAGTGGTTTCTGATTGGATAGTTCCAGGTGTTCACGCGTGTAACAATGGTTCAATATTGGATAGTTCCAGGTGTTCACACGTGTAACAGCGGTTTCCGATTTGATAGTTCCAGGTATTCAGACATGTAACAGTGGTTTCTGATTGGATAGTTCCAGGTGTTCACGCGTGTAACAGTGGTTTCTGATTAGTTAGTTCCAGGTGTTCACGCCTGTAACAGCGGTTTCCGATTGGATAGTTCCAGGTGTTCACACGTGTAACAACGGTTGCTGATTGGATAGTTCCAGGTGTTCACACGTGTAACAGTGGTTTCCGGTTGGATAGTTCCAGGTGTTCACGCGTGTAACACCGGTTTCCGATTGGATAGTTCCAGGTGTTCAGACGTGTAACAGCGGTTTCCGATTGGATAGTTCCAGGTGTTCACGCGTGTAACAGCGGTTTCCGATTGGATAGTTCCAGGTGTTCAGACGTGTAACAGTGGTTTCCGATTGGATAGTTCCAGGTGTTCACACGTGTAACAGCGGTTTCTGATTGGATAGTTCCAGGTGTTCACGCGTGTAACAGCGGTTTCCGATTGGATAGTTCCAGGTGTTCACGGGTGTGACAGCGGTTTCCGATTGGATAGTTCCAGGTGTTCACGGGTGTGACAGTGGTTTCCAATTGGATAGTTCCAGGTGTTCACGCGTGTAACAGTGGTTTCTGATTGGATAGTTCCAGGTGTTCACGCGTGTAACAGCGGTTTCTGATTGGGTAGTTCCAGGTGTTCACACGTGTAACAGTGGTTTTCTATTGGATAGTTCCAGGTGTTCATGCGTGTAACAGCGGTTTCTGATTGGATAGTTCCAGGTGTTCAGACGTGTAACAACGGTTCCTGATTGGATAGTTCCAGGTGTTCACACGTGTAACAGCGGTTTTCGATTGGATAGTTCCAGGTGTTCAGAGGTGTAACAGTGGTTTCTGATTGGATAGTTCCAGGTGTTCAGACGTGTAACAGTGGTTTCTGATTGGATAGTTCCAGGTGTTCACGCGTGTAACAGTGGTTTCTGATTGGATAGTTCCAGGTGTTCATGCGTTTAACAGTGGTTTCCGATTGGATAGTTCCAGGTGTTCACGCGTGTAACAGCGGTTTCCGATTGGATAGTTCCAGGGGTTCAGACGTGTAACAACGGTTCCTGATTGGATAGTTCCAGGTGTTCACACGTGTAACAGCGGTTTCCGATTGGATAGTTCCAGGTGTTCAGAGGTGTAACAGTGGTTTCTGATTGGATAGTTCCAGTTGTTCAGACGTGTAACAGTGGTTTCTGATTGGATAGTTCCAGGAGTTCACGCGTGTAAGAGTGGTTTCTGATTGGATAGTTCCAGGTGTTCATGCGTGTAACAGCGGTTTCTGATTGGATAGTTCCAGGTGTTCAGACGTGTAACAACGGTTCCTGATTGGATAGTTCCAGGTGTTCACACGTGTAACAACGGTTGCTGATTGGATAGTTCCAGGTGTTCACACGTGTAACAGTGGTTTCTGATTGGATAGTTCCAGGTGTTCACGCGTGTAACAGCGGTTTCTGATTGGATAATTCCAGGTGTTCAGACGTGTAACAGCGGTCTCCGATTGGATAGTTCCAGGTGTTCACGCGTGTAACAGCGGTTTCCGATTGGATAGTTCCAGGTGTTCAGACGTGTAACAGTGGTTTCCGATTGGATAGTTCCAGGTGTTCACACGTGTAACACCGGTTCCTGATTGGATAGTTCCAGGTGTTCAGACGTGTAACAGCGGTTTCCGATTGGATAGTTCCAGGTGTTCAGAGGTGTAACAGTGGTTTCTGATTGGATAGTTCCAGGTGTTCAGACGTGTAACAGTGGTTTCTGATTGGATAGTTCCAGGTGTTCACGCGTGTAACAGCGGTTTCTGATTGGATAGTTCCAGGTGTTCACGCGTGTAACAACGGTTCAATATTGGATAGTTCTAGGTGTTCACACGTGTAACAGCGGTTTCTGATTGGATAGTTCCAGGTGTTCACGCGTGTAACAGCGGTTTCTGATTGGATAGTTCCAGGTCTTCACACATGTAACAGTGGTTTTCGATTGGATAGTTCCAGGTGTTCATGCGTGTAACAGCGGTTTCCGATTTGATAGTTCCAGGTGTTCAGAGGTGTAACAACGGTTCCTGATTGGATAGTTCCAGGTGTTCATGCGTGTAACAGTGGTTTCCGATTGGATAGTTCCAGGTGTTCACGCGTGTAACAGCGGTTTCCGATTGGATAGTTCCAGGTGTTCAGAGGTGTAACAACGGTTCCTGATTGGATAGTTCCAGGTGTTCACACGTGTAACAGCGGTTTCCGATTGGATAGTTCCAGGTGTTCACACGTGTAGCAGCGGTTTCTGATTGGATAGTTCCAGGTGTTCACGCGTGTAACAACGGTTCAAGATTGGATAGTTCCAGGTGTTCACACGTGTAGCAGCGGTTTCTGATTGGATAGTTCCAGGTGTTCACGCGTGTTACAATGGTTTCTGATTGGATAGTTCCAGGTGTTCACGCGTGTAACAACGGTTCAAGATTGGATACTTCCAGGTGTTCACGCGTGTAACAGCGGTTTCCGATTTCATAGTTCCAGGTATTCAGACATGTAACAGCGGTTCCCGATTGGATAGTTCCAGGTGTTTACGCGTGTAACAGCGGTTCCTGATTGGATAGTTCCAGGTGTTCACACGTGTAACAGTGGTTTCTGATTGGATAGTTCAAGGCATTCACACGTGTAACAAAGGTTCCAGATTGGATACTTCCAGGTGTTCACACGTGTAACAACGGTTCCTGATTGGATAGTTCCAGGTGTTTCGACGTGTAACAGTGGTTTCCGATTGGATAGTTCCAGGTGTTCACGCGTGTAACAGCGGTTTCCGATTGGATAGTTCCAGGTGTTCATGCGTGTAACAGCGGTTTCCGATTGGATAGTTCCAGGTGTTCACGCGTGTAACAACGGTTCCTGATTGGATAGTTCCAGGTGTTCACACGTGTAACAGTGGTTTCCGATTGGATAGTTCCAGGTGTTCACGCGTGTAACACCGGTTTCCGATTGGATAGTTCCAGGTGTTCAGACGTGTAACAGTGGTTTCTGATTGGATATTTCCAGGTGTTAACGCGTGTAACAGTGGTTTCTGATTGGATAATTCCAGGTGTTCACGAGTGTAACAGTGGTTTCTGATTTGATAGTTCCAGGTGTTCACGCGTGTAACAACGGTTCAGTATTGGATAGTTCCAGGTGTTCACACGTGTAACAGCGGTTTCCGATTTGATAGTTCCAGGTGTTCAGACATGTAACAGTGGTTTCTGATTGGATAGTTCCAGGTGTTCATGCGTGTAACAGCGGTTTCCGATTGGATAGTTCCAGGTGTTCACGCGTGTAACAGCGGTTTCTGATTGGATAGTTCCAGGTGTTCAGTCGTGTAACAGCAGTTTCTGATTGGATAGTTCCAGGTGTTCACGCGTGTAACAGCGGTTTCTGATTGGATAGTTCCAGCTGTTCACGCGGGTAACAGCGGTTTCTGATTGGATAGTTCCAGGTGTTCACGCGTGTAACAATGGTTCAATATTGGATAGTTCCAGGTGTTCACACGTGTAACAGCGGTTTCCGATTTGATAGTTCCAGGTATTCAGACATGTAACAGTGGTTTCTGATTGGATAGTTCCAGGTGTTCACGCGTGTAACAGTGGTTTCGGATTTGATAGTTCCAGGTGTTCAGACGTGTAACAGTGGTTTCTGATTAGTTAGTTCCAGGTGTTCACGCCTGTAACAACGTTTCCGATTGGATAGTTCCGGGTGTTCACACGTGTAACAACGGTTGCTGATTGGATAGTTCCAGGTGTTCACACGTGTAACAGTGGTTTCCGATTGGATAGTTCCAGGTGTTCACGCGTGTAACACCGGTTTCCGATTGGATAGTTCCAGGTGTTCAGACGTGTAACAGCGGTTTCCGATTGGATAGTTCCAGGTGTTCACGCGTGTAACAGCGGTTTCCGATTGGATAGTTCCAGGTGTTCAGACGTGTAACAGTGGTTTCCGATTGGATAGTTCCAGGTGTTCACACGTGTAACAGCGGTTTCTGATTGGATAGTTCCAGGTGTTCACGCGTGTAACAGCGGTTTCCGATTGGATAGTTCCAGGTGTTCACGGGTGTGACAGTGGTTTCCGATTGGATAGTTCCAGGTGTTCACGGTTGTGACAGTGGTTTCCGATTGGATAGTTCCAGGTGTTCACGCGTGTAACAGTGGTTTCTGATTGGATAGTTCCAGGTGTTAACGCGTGTAACAGCGGTTTCTGATTGGGTAGTTCCAGGTGTTCACACGTGTAACAGTGGTTTTCTATTGGATAGTTCCAGGTGTTCATGCGTGTAACAGCGGTTTCTGATTGGATAGTTCCAGGTGTTCAGACGTGTAACAACGGTTCCTGATTGGATAGTTCCAGGTGTTCACACGTGTAACAGCGGTTTCCGATTGGATAGTTCCAGGTGTTCAGAGGTGTAACAGTGGTTTCTGATTGGATAGTTCCAGGTGTTCAGACGTGTAACAGTGGTTTCTGATTGGATAGTTCCAGGTGTTCACGCGTGTAACAGTGGTTTCTGATTGGATAGTTCCAGGTGTTCACGCGTGTAACAACGGTTCCTGATTGGATAGTTCCAGGTGTTCACGCGTGTAACAGCGGTTTGTGATTGGATAGTTACAGGTGTTCACACGTGTAACAGTGGTTTTCGATTCGATAGTTCCAGGTGTTCATGCGTGTAACAGCGGTTTCCGATTTGATAGTTCCAGGTGTTCAGAGGTGTAACAACGGTTCCTGATTGGATAGTTACAGGTGTTCATGCGTGTAACAGTGGTTTCCGATTGGATAGTTCCAGGTGTTCACGCGTGTAACAGCGGTTTCTGATTGGATAGTTCCAGGTGTTCAGACGTGTAACAACGGTTCCTGATTGGATAGTTCCAGGTGTTCACACGTGTAACAGCGGTTTCCGATTGAATAGTTCCAGGTGTTCAGAGGTGTAACAGTGGTTTCTGATTGGATAGTTCCAGGTGTTCAGATGTGTAACAGTGGTTTCTGATTGGATAGTTCCAGGAGTTCACGCGTGTAACAGTGGTTTCTGATTGGATAGTTCCAGGTGTTCATGCGTGTAACAGAGGTTTCTGATTGGATAGTTCCAGGTGTTCAGACGTGTAACAACGGTTCCTGATTGGATAGTTCCAGGTGTTCACACGTGTAACAACGGTTGCTGATTGGATAGTTCCAGGTGTTCACACGTGTAACAGTGGTTTCTGATTGGATAGTTCCAGGTGTTCACGCGTGTAACACCGGTTTCTGATTGGATAGTTCCAGGTGTTCAGACGTGTAACAGCGGTCTCCGATTGGATAGTTCCAGGTGTTCATGCGTGTAACAGCGGTTTCCGATTGGATAGTTCCAGGTGTTCAGACGTGTAACAGTGGTTTCCGATTGGATAGTTCCAGGTGTTCACACGTGTAACAGCGGTTTCCGATTGGATAGTTCCAGGTGTTCAGACGTGTAACAGTGGTTTCCGATTGGATAGTTCCAGGTGTTCACACGTGTAACACCGGTTCCTGATTGGATAGTTCCAGGTGTTCAGACGTGTAACAGCGGTCTCCGATTGGATAGTTCCAGGTGTTCACGCGTGTAACAGCGGTTTCTGATTGGATAGTTCCAGGTGTTCACCGTGTAACAGTGGTTTCTGTTTGGATAGTTCCAGGCGTTCACGCGTGTAACAGCGGTTTCTGATTGGATAGTTCAAGGTGTTCAGACGTGTAACAACGGTTCCTGATTGGATAGTTCCAGGTGTTCACACGTGTAACAGCGGTTTCCGATTGGATAGTTCCAGGTGTTCAGAGGTGTAACAGTGGTTTCTGATTGGATAGTTCCAGGTGTTCAGAGGTGTAACAGTGGTTTCTGATTGGATAGTTCCAGGTGTTCACGCGTGTAACAGTGGTTTCTGATTGGATAGTTCCAGGTGTTCACGCGTGTAGCAGCGGTTTCTGATTGGATAGTTCCAGGTGTTCACGCGTGTAACAGCGGTTTCTGATTGGATAGTTCCAGGTGTTCACACATGTAACAGTGGTTTTCGATTGGATAGTTCCAGGTGTTCATGCGTGTAACAGCGGTTTCCGATTTGATAGTTCCAGTTGTTCAGAGGTGTAACAACGGTTCCTGATTGGATAGTTCCAGGTGTTCATGCGTGTAACAGTGGTTTCCGATTGGATAGTTCCAGGTGTTCACGCGTGTAACAGTGGTTTCTGATTGGATATTTCAAGGCGTTCACACGTGTAACAAAGGTTCCAGATTGGATACTTCCAGGTGTTCACACGTGTAACAACGGTTCCTGATTGGATAGTTCCAGGTGTTTCGACGTGTAACAGTGGTTTCCGATTGGATAGTTCCAGGTGTTCACGCGTGTAACAGCGGTTTCCGATTGGATAGTTCCAGGTGTTCAGACATGTAACAGTGGTTTCCGATTGGATAGTTCCAAGTGTTCACACGTGTAACAGCGGTTTCTGATTGGATAGTTCCAGGTGTTCACGCGTGTAACAGCGGTTTCCGATTGGATAGTTCCAGGTGTTCACGGGTGTGACAGTGGTTTCCGATTGGATAGTTCCAGGTGTTCACGGGTGTGACAGTGGTTTCCGATTGGATAGTTCCAGGTGTTCACGCGTGTAACAGCGGTTTCTGATTGGATAGTTCCAGGTGTTAACGCGTGTAACAGCGGTTTCTGATTGGGTAGTTCCAGGTGTTCTCACGTGTAACAGTGGTTTTCTATTGGATAGTTCCAGGTGTTCATGCGTGTAACAGCGGTTTCCGATTGGATAGTTCCAGGTGTTCAGACGTGTAACAACGGTTCCTGATTGGATAGTTCCAGGTGTTCACACGTGTAACAGCGGTTTCCGATTGGATAGTTCCAGGTGTTCAGAGGTGTAACAGTGGTTTCTGATTGGATAGTTCCAGGTGTTCAGACGTGTAACAGTGGTTTCTGATTGGATAGTTCCAGGTGTTCACGCGTGTAACAGTGGTTTCTGATTGGATAGTTCCAGGTGTTCACGCGTGTAACAGCGGTTTCTGATTGGATAGTTCCAGGTGTTCACGCGTGTAACAGCGGTTTCTGATTGGATAGTTCCAGGTGTTCACACGTGTAACAGTGGTTTTCGATTCGATAGTTCCAGGTGTTCATGCGTGTAACAGCGGTTTCCGATTTGATAGTTCCAGGTGTTCAGAGGTGTAACAACGGTTCCTGATTGGATAGTTCCAGGTGTTCATGCGTGTAACAGTGGTTTCCGATTGGATAGTTCCAGGTGTTCACGCGTGTAACAGCGGTTTCCGATTGGATAGTTCCAGGTGTTCAGACGTGTAACAAGGGTTCCTGATTGGATAGTTCCAGGTGTTCACACGTGTAACAGCGGTTTCCGATTGGATAGTTCCAGGTGTTCAGAGGTGTAACAGTGGTTTCTGATTGGATAGTTCCAGGTGTTCAGACGTGTAACAGTGGTTTCTGATTGGATAGTTCCAGGTGTTCATGCGTGTAACAGCGGTTTCTGATTGGATAGTTCCAGGTGTTCAGACGTGTAACAACGGTTCCTGATTGGATAGTTCCAGGTGTTCACACGTGTAACAACGGTTGCTGATTGGATAGTTCCAGGTGTTCACACATGTAACAGTGGTTTCCGATTGGATAGTTCCAGGTGTTCAGACGTGTAACAGTGGTTTCCGATTGGATAGTTCCAGGTGTTCACACGTGTAACAGCGGTTTCTGATTGGATAGTTCCAGGTGTTCACGCGTGTAACAGCGGTTTCCGATTGGATAGTTCCAGGTGTTCATGGGTGTGACAGTGGTTTCCGATTGGATAGTTCCAGGTGTTCACGGGTGTGACAGTGGTTTCCGATTGGATAGTTCCAGGTGTTCACGCGTGTAACAGCGGTTTCCGATTGGATAGTTCCAGGTGTTCACGCGTGTAACAGCGGTTTCTGATTGGATAGTTCCAGGTGTTCACCGTGTAACAGTGGTTTCTGTTTGGATAGTTCCAGGCGTTCACGCGTGTAACAGCGGTTTCTGATTGGATAGTTCAAGGTGTTCAGACGTGTAACAACGGTTCCTGATTGGATAGTTCCAGGTGTTCACACGTGTAACAGCGGTTTCCGATTGGATAGTTCCAGGTGTTCAGAGGTGTAACAGTGGTTTCTGATTGGATAGTTCCAGGTGTTCAGAGGTGTAACAGTGGTTTCTGATTGGATAGTTCCAGGTGTTCACGCGTGTAACAGTGGTTTCTGATTGGATAGTTCCAGGTGTTCACGCGTGTAGCAGCGGTTTCTGATTGGATAGTTCCAGGTGTTCACGCGTGTAACAGCGGTTTCTGATTGGATAGTTCCAGGTGTTCACACATGTAACAGTGGTTTTCGATTGGATAGTTCCAGGTGTTCATGCGTGTAACAGCGGTTTCCGATTTGATAGTTCCAGTTGTTCAGAGGTGTAACAACGGTTCCTGATTGGATAGTTCCAGGTGTTCATGCGTGTAACAGTGGTTTCCGATTGGATAGTTCCAGGTGTTCACGCGTGTAACAGCGGTTTCCGATTGGATAGTTCCAGGTGTTCAGAGGTGTAACAACGGTTCCTGATTGGATAGTTCCAGGTGTTCACACGTGTAACAGCGGTTTCCGATTGGATAGTTCCAGGTGTTCACACGTGTAGCAGCGGTTTCTGATTGGATAGTTCCAGGTGTTCACGCGTGTAACAACGGTTCAAGATTGGATAGTTCCAGGTGTTCACACGTGTAGCAGCGGTTTCTGATTGGATAGTTCCAGGTGTTCACGCGTGTAACAGCGGTTTCTGATTGGATAGTTCCAGGTGTTCACGCGTGTAACAACGGTTCAAGATTGGATACTTCCAGGTGTTCACGTGTGTAACAGCGGTTTCCGATTTCATAGTTCCAGGTATTCAGACATGTAACAGCGGTTCCCGATTGGATAGTTCCAGGTGTTTACGCGTGTAACAGCGGTTTCTGATTAGATAGTTCCAGGTGTTCACGCGTGTAACAGTGGTTTCTGATTGGATATTTCAAGGCGTTCACACGTGTAACAAAGGTTCCAGATTGGATACTTCCAGGTGTTCACACGTGTAACAACGGTTCCTGATTGGATAGTTCCAGGTGTTTCGACGTGTAACAGTGGTTTCCGATTGGATAGTTCCAGGTGTTCACGCGTGTAACAGCGGTTTCCGATCGGATAGTTCCAGGTGTTCATGCGTGTAACAGCGGTTTCCGATTGGATAGTTCCAGGTGTTCAGAGGTGTAACAGTGGTTTCTGATTTGATAGTTCCAGGTGTTCACGGGCGTGACAGTGGTTTCCGATTGGATAGTTCCAGGTGTTCAGACGTGTAACAGCGGTTTCTGATTGGATAGTTCCAGGTGTTTACGCGTGTAACACCGGTTTCCGATTGGATAGTTCCAGGTGTTCACGCGTGTAACAACGGTTCCTGATTGGATAGTTCCAGGTGTTCAGACATGTAACAGCGGTTTCCGATTGGATAGTTCCAGGTGTTCACGCGTGTAACACCGGTTTCCGATTGGATAGTTCCAGGTGTTCAGACGTGTAACAGTGGTTTCTGATTGGATAGTTCCAGGTGTTCACGCGTGTAACAATGGTTCAATATTGGATAGTTCCAGGTGTTCACACGTGTAACAGCGGTTTCCGATTTGATAGTTCCAGGTATTCAGACATGTAACAGTGGTTTCTGATTGGATAGTTCCAGGTGTTCACGCGTGTAACAGTGGTTTCTGATTAGTTAGTTCCAGGTGTTCACGCCTGTAACAGCGGTTTCCGATTGGATAGTTCCAGGTGTTCACACGTGTAACAACGGTTGCTGATTGGATAGTTCCAGGTGTTCACACGTGTAACAGTGGTTTCCGGTTGGATAGTTCCAGGTGTTCACGCGTGTAACACCGGTTTCCGATTGGATAGTTCCAGGTGTTCAGACGTGTAACAGCGGTTTCCGATTGGATAGTTCCAGGTGTTCACGCGTGTAACAGCGGTTTCCGATTGGATAGTTCCAGGTGTTCAGACGTGTAACAGTGGTTTCCGATTGGATAGTTCCAGGTGTTCACACGTGTAACAGCGGTTTCTGATTGGATAGTTCCAGGTGTTCACGCGTGTAACAGCGGTTTCCGATTGGATAGTTCCAGGTGTTCACGGGTGTGACAGCGGTTTCCGATTGGATAGTTCCAGGTGTTCACGGGTGTGACAGTGGTTTCCAATTGGATAGTTCCAGGTGTTCACGCGTGTAACAGTGGTTTCTGATTGGATAGTTCCAGGTGTTAACGCGTGTAACAGCGGTTTCTGATTGGGTAGTTCCAGGTGTTCACACGTGTAACAGTGGTTTTCTATTGGATAGTTCCAGGTGTTCATGCGTGTAACAGCGGTTTCTGATTGGATAGTTCCAGGTGTTCAGACGTGTAACAACGGTTCCTGATTGGATAGTTCCAGGTGTTCACACGTGTAACAGCGGTTTTCGATTGGATAGTTCCAGGTGTTCAGAGGTGTAACAGTGGTTTCTGATTGGATAGTTCCAGGTGTTCAGACGTGTAACAGTGGTTTCTGATTGGATAGTTCCAGGTGTTCACGCGTGTAACAGTGGTTTCTGATTGGATAGTTCCAGGTGTTCATGCGTTTAACAGTGGTTTCCGATTGGATAGTTCCAGGTGTTCACGCGTGTAACAGCGGTTTCCGATTGGATAGTTCCAGGGGTTCAGACGTGTAACAACGGTTCCTGATTGGATAGTTCCAGGTGTTCACACGTGTAACAGCGGTTTCCGATTGGATAGTTCCAGGTGTTCAGAGGTGTAACAGTGGTTTCTGATTGGATAGTTCCAGGTGTTCACACGTGTAACAGTGGTTTCTGATTGGATAGTTCCAGGAGTTCACGCGTGTAAGAGTGGTTTCTGATTGGATAGTTCCAGGTGTTCATGCGTGTAACAGCGGTTTCTGATTGGATAGTTCCAGGTGTTCAGACGTGTAACAACGGTTCCTGATTGGATAGTTCCAGGTGTTCACACGTGTAACAACGGTTGCTGATTGGATAGTTCCAGGTGTTCACACGTGTAACAGTGGTTTCTGATTGGATAGTTCCAGGTGTTCACGCGTGTAACAGCGGTTTCTGATTGGATAATTCCAGGTGTTCAGACGTGTAACAGCGGTCTCCGATTGGATAGTTCCAGGTGTTCACGCGTGTAACAGCGGTTTCCGATTGGATAGTTCCAGGTGTTCAGACGTGTAACAGTGGTTTCCGATTGGATAGTTCCAGGTGTTCACACGTGTAACACCGGTTCCTGATTGGATAGTTCCAGGTGTTCAGACGTGTAACAGCGGTTTCCGATTGGATAGTTCCAGGTGTTCAGAGGTGTAACAGTGGTTTCTGATTGGATAGTTCCAGGTGTTCAGACGTGTAACAGTGGTTTCTGATTGGATAGTTCCAGGTGTTCACGCGTGTAACAGCGGTTTCTGATTGGATAGTTCCAGGTGTTCACACGTGTAACAACGGTTCAATATTGGATAGTTCTAGGTGTTCACACGTGTAACAGCGGTTTCTGATTGGATAGTTCCAGGTGTTCACGCGTGTAACAGCGGTTTCTGATTGGATAGTTCCAGGTGTTCACACATGTAACAGTGGTTTTCGATTGGATAGTTCCAGGTGTTCATGCGTGTAACAGCGGTTTCCGATTTGATAGTTCCAGGTGTTCAGAGGTGTAACAACGGTTCCTGATTGGATAGTTCCAGGTGTTCATGCGTGTAACAGTGGTTTCCGATTGGATAGTTCCAGGTGTTCACGCGTGTAACAGCGGTTTCCGATTGGATAGTTCCAGGTGTTCAGAGGTGTAACAACGGTTCCTGATTGGATAGTTCCAGGTGTTCACACGTGTAACAGCGGTTTCCGATTGGATAGTTCCAGGTGTTCACACGTGTAGCAGCGGTTTCTGATTGGATAGTTCCAGGTGTTCACGCGTGTAACAACGGTTCAAGATTGGATAGTTCCAGGTGTTCACACGTGTAGCAGCGGTTTCTGATTGGATAGTTCCAGGTGTTCACGCGTGTTACAATGGTTTCTGATTGGATAGTTCCAGGTGTTCACGCGTGTAACAACGGTTCAAGATTGGATACTTCCAGGTGTTCACGCGTGTAACAGCGGTTTCCGATTTCATAGTTCCAGGTATTCAGACATGTAACAGCGGTTCCCGATTGGATAGTTCCAGGTGTTTACGCGTGTAACAGCGGTTTGTGATTGGATAGTTCCAGGTGTTCACGCGTGTAACAGCGGTTTGTGATTGGATAGTTACAGGTGTTCACACGTGTAACAGTGGTTTTCGATTCGATAGTTCCAGGTGTTCATGCGTGTAACAGCGGTTTCCGATTTGATAGTTCCAGGTGTTCAGAGGTGTAACAACGGTTCCTGATTGGATAGTTACAGGTGTTCATGCGTGTAACAGTGGTTTCCGATTGGATAGTTCCAGGTGTTCACGCGTGTAACAGCGGTTTCTGATTGGATAGTTCCAGGTGTTCAGACGTGTAACAACGGTTCCTGATTGGATAGTTCCAGGTGTTCACACGTGTAACAGCGGTTTCCGATTGGATAGTTCCAGGTGTTCAGAGGTGTAACAGTGGTTTCTGATTGGATAGTTCCAGGTGTTCAGATGTGTAACAGTGGTTTCTGATTGGATAGTTCCAGGAGTTCACGCGTGTAACAGTGGTTTCTGATTGGATAGTTCCAGGTGTTCATGCGTGTAACAGAGGTTTCTGATTGGATAGTTCCAGGTGTTCAGACGTGTAACAACGGTTCCTGATTGGATAGTTCCAGGTGTTCACACGTGTAACAACGGTTGCTGATTGGATAGTTCCAGGTGTTCACACGTGTAACAGTGGTTTCTGATTGGATAGTTCCAGGTGTTCACGCGTGTAACACCGGTTTCTGATTGGATAGTTCCAGGTGTTCAGACGTGTAACAGCGGTCTCCGATTGGATAGTTCCAGGTGTTCACACGTGTAACAGCGGTTTCCGATTGGATAGTTCCAGGTGTTCAGACGTGTAACAGTGGTTTCCGATTGGATAGTTCCAGGTGTTCACACGTGTAACAGCGGTTTCCGATTGGATAGTTCCAGGTGTTCAGACGTGTAACAGTGGTTTCCGATTGGATAGTTCCAGGTGTTCACACGTGTAACACCGGTTCCTGATTGGATAGTTCCAGGTGTTCAGACGTGTAACAGCGGTCTCCGATTGGATAGTTCCAGGTGTTCACGCGTGTAACAGCGGTTTCCGATTGGATAGTTCCAGGTGTTCAGACGTGTAACAGTGGTTTCTGATTGGATAGTTCCAGGTGTTCACGCGTGTAACAGTGCTTTCTGATTGGATAGTTCCAGGCGTTCACGCGTGTAACAACGGTTCCCGATTGGATAGTTCCAGGTGTTCACACGTGTAACAACGGTTCCCGATTGGATAGTTCCAGGTGTTCACGCGTGTAACAGCGGTTTCCGATTGGATAGTTCCAGGTGTTCACACGTGTAACAGTGGTTTCGGATTGGATAGTTCCAGGTGTTCACGTGTGTATCAGCGGTTTCTGATTGGATAGTTCCAGGTGTTCACGCGTGAAACAGCGGTTTCCGATTGGATAGTTCCAGGTGTTCACACGTGTAACAGCGGTTTCTGATTGGATAGTTCCAGGTGTTCACGCGTGTAACAGCGGTTTCTGATTGGATAGTTCCAGGTGTTCACGCGTGTAACAGTAGTTTCCGATTGGATAGTTCCAGGTGTTCACGGGTGTAACAGCGGTTTCCGATTGGATAGTTCCAGGTGTTCACGCGTGTAACAGCGGTTTCTGATTGGATAGTTCCAGGTGTTCACGCGTGAAACAGCAGTTTCCGATTGGATAGTTCCAGGTGTTCACACGTGTAACAGTGGTTTACGATTGGATAGTTCCAGGTGTTAACGCGTGTAACTGCGGTTTGTGATTGGATAGTTCGAGGTGTTCACACGTGTAACACCGGTTTCCGATTGGATAGTTCCAGGTGTTCATGCGTGTAACAGCGGTTTCTGATTGGATAGTTCCAGGTGTTCAGACGTGTAACAACGGTTCCTGATTGGATAGTTCCAGGTGTTCACACGTGTAACAGCGGTTTCCGATTGGATAGTTCCAGGTGTTCAGAGGTGTAACAGTGGTTTCTGATTGGATAGTTCCAGGTGTTCAGACGTGTAACAGTGGTTTCTGATTGGATAGTTCCAGGTGTTCACGCGTGTAACAGCGGTTTCTGATTGGATAGTTCCAGGTGTTCACGCGTGTAACAACGGTTCAATATTGGATAGTTCCAGGTGTTCACACGTGTAACAGCGGTTTCTGATTTTATAGTTCCAGGTGTTCACGCGTGTAACAGTGGTTTCTCATTGGATAGTTCCAGGCGTTCACGCGTGTAACAACGGTTCCTGATTGGATAATTCCAGGTGTTCACACATGTAACAGCGCTTTCTGATTGGATAGTTCCAGGTGTTCACGCGTGTAACAGTGGTTTCCGATTGGATAGTTCCAGGTGTTCACGCGTGTAACACCGGTTTCTGATTGGATAGTTCCAGGTGTTCAGACGTGTAACAGCGGTTTCCGATTGGATAGTTCCAGGTGTTCACGCGTGTAACAGTGGTTTCTGATTGGATAGTTCCAGGTGTTTACGCGTGTAACACCGGTTTCTGATTGGATAGTTCCAGGTGTTCACGCGTGTAACAACGGTTCCTGATTGGATAGTTCCAGGTGTTCACACATGTAACAGCAGTTCCTGATTGGATAGTTCTAGGTGTTCACGCGTGTAACAGTGGTTTCCGATTGGATAGTTCCAGGTGTTCACGCGTGTAACACCGGTTTCCGATTGGATAGTTCCAGGTGTTCAGACGTGTAACAGCGGTTTCTGATTGGATAGTTCCAGGTTTTCACGCGTGTAACAACGGTTCAATATTGGATAGTTCCAGGTGTTCAGACGTATAACAGCGGTTTCTGATTGGATAGTTCCAGGTGTTCACGCGTGTAACAATGGTTCAATATTGGATAGTTCCAGGTGTTCACACGTGTAACAGCGGTTTCCGATTTGATAGTTCCAGGTATTCAGACATGTAACAGTGGTTTCTGATTGGATAGTTCCAGGTGTTCACGCGTGTAACAGTGGTTTCGGATTTGATAGTTCCAGGTGTTCAGACGTGTAACAGTGGTTTCTGATTAGTTAGTTCCAGGTGTTCACGCCTGTAACAGCGGTTTCCGATTGGATAGTTCCAGGTGTTCACACGTGTAACAACGGTTGCTGATTGGATAGTTCCAGGTGTTCACACGTGTAACAGTGGTTTCCGATTGGATAGTTCCAGGTGTTCAGACGTGTAACAGTGGTTTCCGATTGGATAGTTCCAGGTGTTCACACGTGTAACAGTGGTTTCTGATTGGATAGTTCCAGGTGTTCACGCGTGTAACAGCGGTTTCCGATTGGATAGTTCCAGGTGTTCACGGGTGTGACAGCGGTTTCCGATTGGATAGTTCAAGGTGTTCACGGGTGTAACAGTGGTTTCTGACTGGATAGTTCCAGGTGTTAACGCGTGTAACAGCGGTTTCCGATTGGGTAGTTCCAGGTGTTCACACATGTAACAGTGGTTTTCTATTGGATATTTCCAGGTGTTCATGCGTGTAACAGCGGTTTCTGATTGGATAGTTCCAGGTGTTCAGACGTGTAACAACGGTTCCTGATTGGATAGTTCCAGGTGTTCACACGTGTAACAGCGGTTTCCGATTGGATAGTTCCAGGTGTTCAGAGGTGTAACAGTGGTTTCTGATTGGATAGTTCCAGGTGTTCAGACGTGTAACAGTGGTTTCTGATTGGATAGTTCCAGGTGTTCACGCGTGTAACAGTGGTTTCTGATTGGATAGTTCCAGGTGTTCACGCGTGTAACAACGGTTCCTGATTGGATAGTTCCAGGTGTTCACGCGTGTAACAGCGGTTTCTGATTGGATAGTTCCAGGTGTTCACACGTGTAACAGTGGTTTTCGATTCGATAGCTCCAGGTGTTCATGCGTGTAACAGCGGTTTCCGATTTGATAGTTCCAGGTGTTCAGAGGTGTAACAACGGTTCCTGATTGGATAGTTTCAGGTGTTCATGCGTGTAACAGTGGTTTCCGATTGGATAGTTCCAGGTGTTCACGCGTGTAACACCGGTTTCCGATTGGATAGTTCCAGGTGTTCAGACGTGTAACAGTGGTTTCCGATTGGATAGTTCCAGGTGTTCACACGTGTAACACCGGTTCCTGATTGGATAGTTCCAGGTGTTCAGACGTGTAACAGCGGTCTCCGATTGGATAGTTACAGGTGTTCACGCGTGTAACAGTGGTTTCCGATTGGATAGTTCCAGGTGTTCACGCGTGTAACAGCGGTTTCCGATTGGATAGTTCCAGGTGTTCAGAGGTGTAACAGTGGTTTCTGATTGGATAGTTCCAGGTGTTCAGACGTGTAACAGTGGTTTCTGATTGGATAGTTCCAGGTGTTCACGCGTGTAACAGCGGTTTCTGATTGGATAGTTCCAGGTGTTCACGGGTGTGACAGCGGTTTCCGATTGGATAGTTCCAGGTGTTCACGCGTGTAACAGCGGTTTCTGATTGGATAGTTCCAGGTGTTCACGCGTGTAACAGTGGTTTCTCATTGGATAGTTCCAGGCGTTCACGCGTGTAACAACGGTTCCTGATTGGATAGTTCCAGGTGTTCACACATGTAACAGCAGTTCCTGATTGGATAGTTCCAGGTGTTCACACGAGTAACAGTGGTTTCCGATTGGATAGTACCAGGTGTTAACGCGTGTAACACCGGTTTCCGATTGGATAGTTAAAGGTGTTCACACGGGTAACAGCGGTTTCTGATTGGATAGTTCCAGGTGTTCACGCATGTAACAGTGGTTTCTCATTGGATAGTTCCAGGCGTTCACGCGTGTAACAACGGTTCCTGATTGGATAATTACCAGGTGTTCACACGTGTAACAGCGCTTCCTGATTGGATAGTTCCAGGTGTTCACACGTGTAACAGTGGTTTCCGATTGGATAGTTCCAGGTGTTCACGCGTGTAACACCGGTTTCCGATTGGATAGTTCCAGGTGTTGAGACGTGTAACAGTGGTTTCCGATTGGATAGTTCCAGGTGTTCACGCGTGTGACAGCAGTTTCCGATTGGATAGTTCCAGGTGTTCACGCGTGTAACAGCGGTTTCCGATTGGATAGTTCCAGGTGTTAACGCGTGTAACAGCGGTTTCTGATTGGATAGTTCCAGGTGTTGAGACGTGTAACAGCGGTTTCCGATTGGATAGTTCCAGGTGTTCACGCGTGTGACAGCAGTTTCCGATTGGATAGTTCCAGGTGTTCACGCGTGTAACAGCGGTTTCCGATTGGATAGTTCCAGGTGTTAACGCGTGTAACACCGGTTTCCGATTGGATAGTTCCAGGTGTTCACGCGTGTAACAACGGATCCTAATTGGATAGTTCCAGGTGTTCACACGTGTAACAGCAGTTCCTGATTGGATAGTTCTAGGTGTTCACACGTGTAACAGCGGTTTCCGATTGGATAGTTCCAGGTGTTCACGGGTGTGACAGTGGTTTCCGATTGGATAGTTCCAGGTGTTCATGCGTGTAACAGCGGTTTCTGATTGGATAGTTCCAGGTGTTCACGCGTGTAACAACGGTTTCTGATTGGATAGTTCCAGGTGTTCACACGTGTAACAGTGGTTTCCGATTGGATAGTTCCAGGTGTTCATGCGTGTAACAGCGGTTTCCGATTGGATAGTTCCAGGTGTTCACGCGTGTAACAGCGGTTTCCGATTGGATAGTTCCAGGTGTTCATGCGTGTAACAGTGGTTTCTGATTGGATAGTTCCAGGTGTTGACGCGTGTAACAGTGGTTTCCGATTGGATTGTTCCAGGTGTTCACGGGTGTGACAGTGGTTTCCGATTGGATAGTTCCAGGTGTTCACGGGTGTAACAGCGGTTTCTGATTGGATAGTTCCAGGTGTTAACGCGTGTAACAGCGGATTCCGATTAGATAGTTCCAGGTGTTCACATGTGTAACAGTGGTTTTCTATTGGATAGTTCCAGGTGTTCATGCGTGTAACAGCGGTTTCTGATTGGATAGTTCCAGGTGTTCAGACGTGTAACAGCGGTCTCCGATTGGATACTTACAGGTGTTCACGCGTGTAAGAGCGGTTTCCGATTGGATAGTTCCAGGTGTTCAGACGTGTAACAGTGGTTTCCGATTGGATAGTTCCAGGTGTTCACACATGTAACAGCGGTTTCTGATTGGATAGTTCCAGGTGTTCACGTGTGTAACAGTGGTTTCCGATTGGATAGTTCCAGGTGTTCACGCGTGTAACAGCGGTTTCCGATTGGATAGTTCCAGGTGTTCAGAGGTGTAACAGTGGTTTCTGATTGGATAGTTCCAGGTGTTCAGACGTGTAACAGTGGTTTCTGATTGGATAGTTCCAGGTGTTCACGCGTGTAACAGCGGTTTCTGATTGGATAGTTCCAGGTGTTCACGCGTGTAACAACGGTTTCTGATTGGATAGTTCCAGGTGTTCACGGGTGTGACAGCGGTTTCCGATTGGATAGTTCCAGGTGTTCACGCGTGTAACAGCGGTTTCTGATTGGATAGTTCCAGGTGTTCACGCGTGTAACAGTGGTTTCTCATTGGATAGTTCCAGGCGTTCACGCGTGTAACAACGGTTCCTGATTGGATAGTTCCAGGTGTTCACACATGTAACAGCAGTTCCTGATTGGATAGTTCCAGGTGTTCACACGACTAACAGTGGTTTCCGATTGGATAGTACCAGGTGTTAACGCGTGTAACACCGGTTTCCGATTGGATAGTTAAAGGTGTTCAGACGTGTAACAGCGGTTTCTGATTGGATAGTTCCAGGTGTTCACGGGTGTAACAGTGGTTTCTCATTGGATAGTTCCAGGCGTTCACGCGTGTAACAACGGTTCCTGATTGGATAATTACCAGGTGTTCACACGTGTAACAGCGCTTCCTGATTGGATAGTTCCAGGTGTTCACACGTGTAACAGTGGTTTCCGATTGGATAGTTCCAGGTGTTCACGCGTGTAACACCGGTTTCCGATTGGATAGTTCCAGGTGTTGAGACGTGTAACAGCGGTTTCCGATTGGATAGTTCCAGGTGTTCACGCGTGTGACAGCAGTTTCCGATTGGATAGTTCCAGGTGTTCACGCGTGTAACAGCGGTTTCCGATTGGATAGTTCCAGGTGTTAACGCGTGTAACAGCGGTTTCTGATTGGATAGTTCCAGGTGTTGAGACGTGTAACAGCGGTTTCCGATTGGATAGTTCCAGGTGTTCACGCGTGTGACAGTAGTTTCCGATTGGATAGTTCCAGGTGTTCACGCGTGTAACAGCGGTTTCCGATTGGATAGTTCCAGGTGTTAACGCGTGTAACACCGGTTTCCGATTGGATAGTTCCAGGTGTTCACGCGTGTAACAGCGGTTTCCGATTGGATAGTTCCAGGTGTTCATGCGTGTAACAGTGGTTTCTGATTGGATAGTTCCAGGTGTTGACGCGTGTAACAGTGGTTTCCGATTGGATTGTTCCAGATGTTCACGGGTGTGACAGTGGTTTCCGATTGGATAGTTCCAGGTGTTCACGGGTGTAACAGCGGTTTCTGATTGGATAGTTCCAGGTGTTAACGCGTGTAACAGCGGTTTCTGTTTGGATAGTTCCAGGTGTTCACATGTGTAACAGTGGTTTTCTATTGGATAGTTCCAGGTGTTCATGCGTGTAACAGCGGTTTCTGATTGGATAGTTCCAGGTGTTCAGACGTGTAACAACGGTTCCTGATTGGATAGTTCCAGGTGTTCACACGTGTAACAGCAGTTTCCGATTGGATAGTTCCAGGTGTTCAGACGTGTAACAGTGGTTTCTGATTGGATAGTTCCAGGTGTTCACTCGTGGAACAGCGGTTTCCGATTGGATAGTTCCAGGTGTTCACACGTGTAACAGCGGTTTCTGATTGGATAGTTCCAGGTGTTCACGCGTGTAACAGCGGTTTCCGATTGGATAGTTGAAGGTGTTCACGGGTGTGACAGTGGTTTCCGATTGGATAGTTGCAGGTGTTCACGCGTGTAACAGCGGTTTCTGATTGGATAGTTCCAGGTGTTCACGCGTGTAACAGCGTTTTCTGATTGGATAGTTCCAGGTGTTCACGCGTGTAACAGCGGTTTCTGATTGGATAGTTCCAGGTGTTCACGCGTGTAGCAACGGTTCAATATTGGATAGTTCCAGGTGTTCACGCGTGTAACAGCGGTTTCCAATTTGATAGTTCCAGTTGTTCAGACATGTAACAGTGGTTTCGGATTGGATAGTTGCAGGTGTTCACGCGTGTAACAACGGTTCAATATTGGATAGTTCCAGGTGTTCACACGTGTAACAGCGGTTTCTGATTGGATAGTTCCAGGTGTTCACGCGTGTAACAGCGGTTTCCGATTGGATAGTTGAAGGTGTTCACGGGTGTGACAGTGGTTTCCGATTGGATAGTTCCAGGTGTTCACGCGTGTAACAGCGGTTTCTGATTGGATAGTTCCAGGTGTTCACGCGTGTAACAGCGTTTTCTGATTGGATAGTTCCAGGTGTTCACGCGTGTAACAACGGTTTCTGATTGGATAGTTCCAGGTGTTCACACGTGTAACAGTGGTTTCCGATTGGATAGTTCCAGGTGTTCACGCGTGTAACAGCGGTTTCCGATTGGATAGTTCCAGGTGTTCACGAGTGTGACAGTGGTTTCCGATTGGATTGTTCCAGGTGTTCACGGGTGTGACAGTGGTTTCCGATTGGATAGTTCCAGGTGTTCACGCGGGTAACAGCGGTTTCTGATTGGATAGTTCCAGGTGTTCAGACGTGTAACAGTGGTTTCTGATTGGATAGTTCCAGGTGTTCAGACGTGTAACAGTGGTTTCTGATTGGATAGTTCCAGGTGTTCACGCGTGTAACAGCGGTTTCTGATTGGATAGTTCCAGGTGTTCACGCGTGTCACAACGGTTCAAGATTGGATAGTTCCAGGTGTTCAGACGTGTAACAGTGGTTTCTGATTGGATAGTTCCAGGTGTTCACGCGTGTAACAGTGGTTTCTGATTGGATAGTTCAAGGTGTTCACGGGTGTGACAATGGTTTCCGATTGGATAGTTCCAGGTGTTCACGCGTGTAACAGCAGTTTCTGATTGGATAGTTCCAGGTGTTCACGCGTGTAACAGCGTTTTCTGATTGGATAGTTCCAGGTGTTCACGCGTGTAACAACGGTTTCTGATTGGATAGTTCCAGGTGTTCACACGTGTAACAATGGTTTCCGATTGGATAGTTCCAGGTGTTCACGCGTGTAAGAGCGGTTTCCGATTGGATAGTTCCAGGTGTTCACGAGTGTGACAGTGGTTTCCGATTGGATTGTTCCAGGTGTTCACGGGTGTGACAGTGGTTTTCTATTGGATAGTTCCAGGTGTTTATGCGTGTAACAGCGGTTTCCGATTGGATAGTTCCAGGTGTTCACACGTGTAACAGCAGTTTCCGATTGGATAGTTCCAGGTGTTCACGGGTGTGACAGTGGTTTCCGATTGGATAGTTCCAGGTGTTCACGCGTGTAACAACGTTTTCTGATTGGATAGTTCCAGGTGTTCACACGTGTAACAGTGGTTTCCGATTGGATAGTTCCAGGTGTTCATGCGTGTAACAGCGGTTTCCGATTGGATAGTTCCAGGTATTCACGCGTGTAACAGCGGTTTCCGATTGGATAGTTCCAGGTGTTCATGCGTGTAACAGTGGTTTCTGATTGGATTGTTCCAGGTGTTCACGGGTGTAACAGCGGTTTCTGATTGAATAGTTCCAGGTGTTCACGCGTGTAACAACGGTTCTTGATTGGATAGTTCCAGGTGTTCACACGTGTAACAGCGGTTTCCGATTGGATAGTTCCAGGTGTTCACGGGTGTGACAGTGGTTTCCGATTGGATAGTTCCAGGTGTTCACGCGTGTAACAGCGGTTTCTGATTGAATAGTTCCAGGTGTTCACGCATGTAGCAACGGTTTCTGATTGGATAGTTCCAGGTGTTCACACGTGTAACAGTGGTTTCCGATTGGATAGTTCCAGGTGTTCATGCGTGTAACAGCGGTTTCCGATTGGATAGTTCCAGGTGTTCATGCGTGTAACAGTGGTTTCTGATTGGATAGTTCCAGGTGTTCACGAGTGTAACAGTGGTTTCCGATTGGATTGTTCCAGGTGTTCACGGGTGTGACAGTGGTTTCCGATTGGATAGTTCCAGGTATTCACGCGGGTAACAGCGGTTTCTGATTGGATAGTTCCAGGTGTTCACGCGTGTAACAACGGTTCCTGATTGGATAGTTCCAGGTGTTCACACGTGTAACAGTTTTTTCCGACTGGATAGTTCCAGGTGTTCATGCGTGTAACAGCGGTTTCCGAATGGATAGTTCCAGGTGTTCAGGAGTGTAACAGCGGTTTCTGATTGGATAGTTCCAGGTGTTCACGCGTGTAACAGCGGTTTCTGATTGGATAGTTCCAGGTGTTCACGCGTGTCACAACGGTTCAAGATTGAATAGTTCCAGGTGTTCACACGTGTAACAGCGGTTTCTGATTGGATAGTTCCAGGTGTTCAGACGTGTAACAGTGGTTTCTGATTGGATAGTTCCAGGTGTTCAGACGTGTAACAGTGGTTTCTGATTGGATAGTTCCAGGTGTTCACGCGTGTAACAGCGGTTTCTGATTGGATAGTTCCAGGTGTTCACGCGTGTCACAACGGTTCAAGATTGGATAGTTCCAGGTGTTCAGACGTGTAACAGTGGTTTCTGATTGGATAGTTCCAGGTGTTCACGCCTGTAACAGCGGTTTCCGATTGGATAGTTCCAGGTGTTCACGCGTGTAACAACGGTTTCTCATTGGATAGTTCCAGGCGTTCACGCGTGTAACAGCGGTTTCTGATTGGATAGTTCCAGGTGTTCACGCGTGTAACAGTGGTTTCTCATTGGATAGTTCCAGGCGTTCACGCGTGTAACAACGGTTCCTGATTGGATAGTTCCAGGTGTTCACACGTGTAACAGTGGTTTCCGATTGGATAGTTCCAGGTGTTCACGCGTGTAATAGCGGTTTCTGATTGGATAGTTCCAGGTGTTTACGCGTGTAACACTGGTTTCCAATTGGATAGTTCCAGGTGTTCACGCGTGTAACAACGGTTCCTGATTGGATAGTTCCAGGTGTTCACACGTGTAACAGCAGTTCCTGATTGGATAGTTCTAGGTGTTCACACGTGTAACAGCGGTTCCTGATTGGATAGTTCCAGGTGTTAACGCGTGTAACACCGGTTTCCGATTGGATAGTTAAAGGTGTTCAGACGTGTAACAGTGGTTTCCGATTGGATAGTTCCAGGTGTTCACGCGTGTAACAGCGGTTTCTGATTGGATAGTTCCAGGTGTTCACGCGTGTAACAACGGTTCAATATTGGATAGTTCCAGGTGTTCACACGTGTAACAGCGGTTTCTGATTGGATAGTTCCAGGTGTTCACGCGTGTAACAGCGGTTTCCGATTGGTTAGTTGAAGGTGTTCACGGGTGTGACAGTGGTTTCCGATTGGATAGTTCCAGGTGTTCACGCGTGTAACAGCGGTTTCTGATTGGATAGTTCCAGGTGTTCACGCGTGTAACAGCGTTTTCTGATTGGATAGTTCCAGGTGTTCACGCGTGTAACAACGGTTTCTGATTGGATAGTTCCAGGTGTTCACACGTGTAACAGTGGTTTCCGATTGGATAGTTCCAGGTGTTCACGCGTGTAACAGCGGTTTCCGATTGGATAGTTCCAGGTGTTCACGAGTGTGACAGTGGTTTCCGATTGGATTGTTCCAGGTGTTCACGGGTGTGACAGTGGTTTCCGATTGGATAGTTCCAGGTGTTCACGCGTGTAACAACGGTTCCTGATTGGATAGTTCCAGGTGTTCACACGTGTAACAACGGTTCAATATTGGATAGTTCCAGGTGTTCATACGTGTAACAGCGGTTTCTGATTGGATAGTTCCAGGTGTTCACACGTGTAACAGTGGTTTTCTATTGGATAGTTCCAGGTGTTCATGTGTGTAACAGCGGTTTCTGATTGGATAGTTCCAGGTGTTCAGATGTGTAACAACGGTTCCTGATTGGATAGTTCCAGGTGTTCAGACGTGTAACAGTGGTTTCTGATTGGATAGTTCGAGGTGTTCAGACGTGTAACAGTGGTTTTCGATTGGATAGTTCCAGGTGTTCACACGTGTAACAGTGGTTTCCGATTGGATAGTTCCAGGTGTTAAAGCGTGTAACACCGGTTTCCGATTGGATAGTAAAAGGTGTTCAGACGTGTAACAGTGGTTTCCGATTGGATAGTTCCAGGTGTTCACGCGTGTAACACCGGTTTCCGATTGGATAGTTCCAGGTGTTCGGACGTGTAACAGTGGTTTCTGATTGGATAGTTCCAGGTGTTCACGCGTGTAACAGCGGTTTCTGATTGGATAGTTCCAGGTGTTCACGCGTGTAGCAACGGTTCAATATTGGATAGTTCCAGGTGTTCACGCATGTAACAGCGGTTTCCAATTTGATAGTTCCAGGTGTTCAGACATGTAACAGTGGTTTCGGATTGGATAGTTCCAGGTGTTCAGACGTGTAACAGTGGTTTCTGATTGGATAGTTCCAGGTGTTCACGTGTGTAACAGCAGTTTCTGATTAGATAGTTCCAGGTGTTCACGCGTGTAACAATGGTTCCTGATTGGATAGTTCCAGGGGTTCACGCGTGTAACAGCGGTTTCCGATTGGATAGTTCCAGGTGTTCACGGGTGTAACAGCGGTTTCTGATTGGATAGTTCCAGGTGTTCACGCGTGTAACAACGGTTCCTGATTGGATAGTTCCAGGTGTTCACGAGTGTGACAGTGGTTTCCGATTGGATAGTTCCAGGTGTTCATGCGTGTAACAGCGGTTTCCGATTGGATATTTCCAGGTGTTCACGCGTGTAACAGCGGTTTCCGATTGGATAGTTCCAGGTGTTCACGAGTGTGACAGTTGTTTCCGATGGGATTGTTCCAGGTGTTCACGGGTGTGACAGTGGTTTCCGATTGGATAGTTCCAGGTGTTCACGCGGGTAACAGCGGTTTCTGATTGGATAGTTCCAGGTGTTCAGACGTGTAACAGTGGTTTCTGATTGGATAGTTCCAGGTGTTCACGCGTGTAACAGCGATTTCTGATTGGATAGTTCCAGGTGTTCACGCGTGTCACAACGGTTCAAGATTGGATAGTTCCAGGTGTTCAGACGTGTAACAGTGGTTTCTGATTGGATAGTTCCAGGTGTTCACGCGTGTAACAGTGGTTTCTGATTGGATAGTTCAAGGTGTTCACGGGTGTGACAATGGTTTCCGATTGGATAGTTCCAGGTGTTCACGCGTGTAACAGCAGTTTCTGATTGGATAGTTCCAGGTGTTCACGCGTGTAACAGCGTTTTCTGATTGGATAGTTCCAGGTGTTCATGCGTGTAACAACGGTTTCTGATTGGATAGTTCCAGGTGTTCACACGTGTAACAATGGTTTCCGATTGGATAGTTCCAGGTGTTCACGAGTGTGACAGTGGTTTCCGATTGGATTGTTCCAGGTGTTCACGGGTGTGACAGTGGTTTCCGATTGGATAGTTCCAGGTGTTCACGCGTGTAACAACGGTTCCTGATTGGATAGTTCCAGGTGTTCACACGTGTAACAACGGTTCAATATTGGATAGTTCCAGGTGTTCATACGTGTAACAGCGGTTTCTGATTGGATAGTTCCAGGTGTTCACACGTGTAACAGTGGTTTTCTATTGGATAGTTCCAGGTGTTCATGTGTGTAACAGCGGTTTCTGATTGGATAGTTCCAGGTGTTCAGATGTGTAACAACGGTTCCTGATTGGATAGTTCCAGGTGTTCAGACGTGTAACAGTGGTTTCTGATTGGATAGTTCCAGGTGTTCAGACGTGTAACAGTGGTTTTCGATTGGATAGTTCCAGGTGTTCACACGTGTAACAGTGGTTTCCGATTGGATAGTTCCAGGTGTTCACGCGTGTAACAACGGTTCCTGATTGGATAGTTCCAGGTGTTCACGAGTGTGACAGTGGTTTCCGATTGGATAGTTCCAGGTGTTCATGCGTGTAACAGCGGTTTCCGATTGGATAGTTCCAGGTGTTCACGCGTGTAACAGCGGTTTCCGATTGGATAGTTCCAGGTGTTCACGAGTGTGACAGTTGTTTCCGATGGGATTGTTCCAGGTGTTCACGGGTGTGACACTGGTTTCCGATTGGATAGTTCCAGGTGTTCACGCGGGTAACAGCGGTTTCTGATTGGATAGTTCCAGGTGTTCACGCGTGTCACAACGGTTCAAGATTGGATAGTTCCAGGTGTTCAGACGTGTAACAGTGGTTTCTGATTGGATAGTTCCAGGTGTTCACGCGTGTAACAGTGGTTTCTGATTGGATAGTTCAAGGTGTTCACGTGTGTGACAATGGTTTCCGATTGGATAGTTCCATGTGTTCACGCGTGTAACAGCAGTTTCTGATTGGATAGTTCCAGGTGTTCACGCGTGTAACAGCGTTTTCTGATTGGATAGTTCCAGGTGTTCAGATGTGTAACAACGGTTCCTGATTGGATAGTTCCAGGTGTTCACACGTGTAACAGCGGTTTCCGATTGGATAGTTCCAGGTTTTCAGAGGTGTAACAGTGGTTTCTGATTGGATAGTTCCAGGTGTTCAGACGTGTAACAGTGGTTTCATATTGGATAGTTCCAGGTGTTCAGACGTGTAACAGTGGTTTTCGATTGGATAGTTCCAGGTGTTCACACGTGTAACAGTGGTTTCCGATAGGATAGTTCCAGGTGTTAAAGCGTGTAACACCGGTTTCCGATTGGATAGTAAAAGGTGTTCAGACGTGTAACAGTGGTTTCCGATTGGATTGTTCTAGGTGTTCACGGGTGTAACAGTGGTTTCCGATTGGATAGTTCCAGGTGTTCACGCGGGTAACAGCGGTTTCTGATTGGATAGTTCCAGGTGTTCACGCGTGTAACAGCGGTTTCTGATTGGATAGTTCCAGGTGTTCACGCGTGTAACAGCGGTTTCTGATTGGATAGTTCCAGGTGTTCACGCGTGTAACAACGGTTTCTGATTGGATAGTTCCAGGTGTTCACACGTGTAACAATGGTCTCCGATTGGATAGTTCCAGGTGTTCACGCGTGTAAGAGCGGTTTCCGATTGGATAGTTCCAGGTGTTCACGAGTGTGACAGTGGTTTCCGATTGGATTGTTCCAGGTGTTCACGGGTGTGACAGTGGTTTCCGATTGGATAGTTCCAGGTGTTCACGCGTGTAACAACGGTTCCTGATTGGATAGTTCCAGGTGTTCACACGTGTAACAACGGTTCAATATTGGATAGTTCCAGGTGTTCATACGTGTAACAGCGGTTTCTGATTGGATAGTTCCAGGTGTTCACACGTGTAACAATGGTTTCCGATTGGATAGTCCAGGTGTTTATGCGTGTAACAGCGGTTTCTGATTGGATAGTTCCAGGTGTTCAGATGTGTAACAACGGTTCCTGATTGGATAGTTCCAGGTGTTCACACGTGTAACAGCGGTTTCCGATTGGATAGTTCCAGGTTTTCAGAGGTGTAACAGTGGTTTCTGATTGGATAGTTCCAGGTGTTCAGACGTGTAACAGTGGTTTCATATTGGATAGTTCCAGGTGTTCAGACGTGTAACAGTGGTTTTCGATTGGATAGTTCCAGGTGTTCACACGTGTAACAGTGGTTTCCGATTGGATAGTTCCAGGTGTTAAAGCGTGTAACACCGGTTTCCGATTGGATAGTAAAAGGTGTTCAGACGTGTAACAGTGGTTTCCGATTGGATTGTTCCAGGTGTTCACGGGTGTGACAGTGGTTTCCGATTGGATAGTTCCAGGTGTTCACGTGGGTAACAGCGGTTTCTGATTGGATAGTTCCAGGTGTTCACGCGTGTCACAACGGTTCAAGATTGGATAGTTCCAGGTGTTCACACGTGTAACAGCGGTTTCTGATTGGATAGTTCCAGGTGTTCACGCGTGTAACACCGGTTTCCGATTGGATAGTTCCAGGTATTCATGCGTGAAACAGCTGTTTCCGATTGGATAGTTCCAGGTGTTCACGCGGGTAACAGCGGATTCCGAGTAGATAGTTCCAGGTGTTCAGACGTGTAGCAGTGGTTTCGGATTGGATAGTTCCAGGTGTTCACGCGTGTAACAGCGGTTTCTGATTGGATAGTTCCAGGTGTTAACGCGTGTAACAGCGGTTTCTGATTGGATAGTTCCAGGTGTTCACGCGTGTAACACCGGTTTCCGATTGGATAGTTCCAGGTGTTCAGACGTGTAACAGTGGTTTCTGATTGGATAGTTCCAGGTGTTCACGCGTGTAACAGCGGTTTCTGATTGGATAGTTCCAGGTGTTCACGCGTGTAGCAACGGTTCAATATTGGATAGTTCCAGGTGTTCACGCGTGTAACAGCGGTTTCCAATTTGATAGTTCCAGGTGTTCAGACATGTAACAGTGGTTTCGGATTGGATAGTTCCAGGTGTTCAGACGTGTAACAGTGGTTTCTGATTGGATAGTTCCAGGTGTTCACGTGTGTAACAGCAGTTTCTGATTAGATAGTTCCAGGTGTTCACGCGTGTAACAATGGTTCCTGATTGGATAGTTCCAGGGGTTCACGCGTGTAACAGCGGTTTCCGATTGGATAGTTCCAGGTGTTCACGGGTGTAACAGCGGTTTCTGATTGGATAGTTCCAGGTGTTCACGCGTGTAACAACGGTTCCTGATTGGATAGTTCCAGGTGTTCACGAGTGTGACAGTGGTTTCCGATTGGATAGTTCCAGGTGTTCATGCGTGTAACAGCGGTTTCCGATTGGATATTTCCAGGTGTTCACGCGTGTAACAGCGGTTTCCGATTGGATAGTTCCAGGTGTTCACGAGTGTGACAGTTGTTTCCGATGGGATTGTTCCAGGTGTTCACGGGTGTGACAGTGGTTTCCGATTGGATAGTTCCAGGTGTTCACGCGGGTAACAGCGGTTTCTGATTGGATAGTTCCAGGTGTTCAGACGTGTAACAGTGGTTTCTGATTGGATAGTTCCAGGTGTTCACGCGTGTAACAGCGATTTCTGATTGGATAGTTCCAGGTGTTCACGCGTGTAACAACGGTTCAAGATTGGATAGTTCCAGGTGTTCACGAGTGTGACAGTGGTTTCCGATTGGATAGTTCCAGGTGTTCATGCGTGTAACAGCGGTTTCCGATTGGATAGTTCCAGGTGTTCACGCGTGTAACAGCGGTTTCCGATTGGATAGTTCCAGGTGTTCACGAGTGTGACAGTTGTTTCCGATGGGATTGTTCCAGGTGTTCACGGGTGTGACAGTGGTTTCCGATTGGATAGTTCCAGGTGTTCACGCGGGTAACAGCGGTTTCTGATTGGATAGTTCCAGGTGTTCAGACGTGTAACAGTGGTTTCTGATTGGATAGTTCCAGGTGTTCAGACGTGTAACAGTGGTTTCTGATTGGATAGTTCCAGGTGTTCACGCGTGTAACAGCGGTTTCTGATTGGATAGTTCCAGGTGTTCACGCGTGTCACAACGGTTCAAGATTGGATAGTTCCAGGTGTTCAGACGTGTAACAGTGGTTTCTGATTGGATAGTTCCAGGTGTTCACGCGTGTAACAGTGGTTTCTGATTGGATAGTTCAAGGTGTTCACGGGTGTGACAATGGTTTCCGATTGGATAGTTCCAGGTGTTCACGCGTGTAACAGCAGTTTCTGATTGGATAGTTCCAGGTGTTCACGCGTGTAACAGCGTTTTCTGATTGGATAGTTCCAGGTGTTCAGATGTGTAACAACGGTTCCTGATTGGATAGTTCCAGGTGTTCACACGTGTAACAGCGGTTTCCGATTGGATAGTTCCAGGTGTTCACACGTGTAACAGCGGTTTCTGATTGGATAGTTCCAGGTGTTCACGCGTGTAACAGCGGATTCCGATTAGATAGTTCCAGGTGTTCAGACGTGTAGCAGTGGTTTCGGATTGGATATTTCCAGGTGTTCACGCGTGTAACAGTGGTTTAAGATTGGATAGTTCCAGGTGTTCACGCGTGTAACAGCGGTTTCCGATTGGATATTTCCAGGTGTTCACGCGTGTAACAGCGGTTTCAGATTGGATAGTTCCAGGTGTTCACACGTGTAACAACGGTTTCTGATTGGATAGTTCCAGGTGTTCACACGTGTAACAGTGGTTTCCGATTGTATAGTTCCAGGTGTTCATGCGTGTAACAGCGGTTTCCGATTGGATAGTTCCAGGTGTTCACGCGTGTAACAGCGGTTTCTGATTGGATAGTTCCAGGTGTTCACGGGTGTGACAGTGGTTTCCGATTGGATAGTTCCAGGTGTTCACGCGTGTAACAGCGGTTTGCGATTGGATAGTTCCAGGTGTTCACGGGTGTGACAGTGGTTTCCGATTGGATAGTTCCAGGTGTTCACGCGTGTAACAGCGGTTTCTGATTGGATAGTTCCAGGTGTTCACGCGTGTAACAACGGTTTCTGATTGGATAGTTCCAGGTGTTCATGCGTGTAACAGTGGTATCTGATTGGATAGTTCCAGGTGTTCACGCGTGTAACAGTGGTTTCCGATTGGATTGTTCCAGGTGTTCAAGGGTGTGACAGTGGTTTCCGATTGGATAGTTCCAGGTGTTCACGCGGGTAACAGCGGTTTCTGATTGGATAGTTCCAGGTGTTCACGCGTGTAACAACGGTTCCTGATTGGATAGTTCCAGGTGTTCACACGTGTAACAGTGGTTTCCGACTGGATAGTTCCAGGTGTTCATGCGTGTAACAGCGGTTTCCGATTGGATAGTTCCAGGTGTTCACGCGTGTAACACCGGTTTCCGATTGGATAGTTCCAGGTATTCATGCGTGAAACAGCTGTTTCCGATTGGATAGTTCCAGGTGTTCACGCGGGTAACAGCGGATTCCGAGTAGATAGTTCCAGGTGTTCAGACGTGTAGCAGTGGTTTCGGATTGGATAGTTCCAGGTGTTCACGCGTGTAACAGCGGTTTCTGATTGGATAGTTCCAGGTGTTAACGCGTGTAACAGCGGTTTCTGATTGGATAGTTCCAGGTGTTCACGCGTGTAACACCGGTTTCCGATTGGATAGTTCCAGGTGTTCAGACGTGTAACAGTGGTTTCTGATTGGATAGTTCCAGGTGTTCACGCGTGTAACAGCGGTTTCTGATTGGATAGTTCCAGGTGTTCACGCGTGTAGCAACGGTTCAATATTGGATAGTTCCAGGTGTTCACGCGTGTAACAGCGGTTTCCAATTTGATAGTTCCAGGTGTTCAGACATGTAACAGTGGTTTCGGATTGGATAGTTCCAGGTGTTCAGACGTGTAACAGTGGTTTCTGATTGGATAGTTCCAGGTGTTCACGTGTGTAACAGCAGTTTCTGATTAGATAGTTCCAGGTGTTCACGCGTGTAACAATGGTTCCTGATTGGATAGTTCCAGGGGTTCACGCGTGTAACAGCGGTTTCCGATTGGATAGTTCCAGGTGTTCACGGGTGTAACAGCGGTTTCTGATTGGATAGTTCCAGGTGTTCACGCGTGTAACAACGGTTCCTGATTGGATAGTTCCAGGTGTTCACGAGTGTGACAGTGGTTTCCGATTGGATAGTTCCAGGTGTTCATGCGTGTAACAGCGGTTTCCGATTGGATATTTCCAGGTGTTCACGCGTGTAACAGCGGTTTCCGATTGGATAGTTCCAGGTGTTCACGAGTGTGACAGTTGTTTCCGATGGGATTGTTCCAGGTGTTCACGGGTGTGACAGTGGTTTCCGATTGGATAGTTCCAGGTGTTCACGCGGGTAACAGCGGTTTCTGATTGGATAGTTCCAGGTGTTCACGAGTGTGACAGTGGTTTCCGATTGGATAGTTCCAGGTGTTCACGCGTGTAAGAGCGGTTTCCGATTGGATAGTTCCAGGTGTTCACGAGTGTGACAGTGGTTTCCGATTGGATTGTTCCAGGTGTTCACGGGTGTGACAGTGGTTTTCTATTGGATAGTTCCAGGTGTTTATGCGTGTAACAGCGGTTTCCGATTGGATAGTTCCAGGTGTTCACACGTGTAACAGCAGTTTCCGATTGGATAGTTCCAGGTGTTCACGGGTGTGACAGTGGTTTCCGATTGGATAGTTCCAGGTGTTCACGCGTGTAACAACGTTTTCTGATTGGATAGTTCCAGGTGTTCACACGTGTAACAGTGGTTTCCGATTGGATAGTTCCAGGTGTTCATGCGTGTAACAGCGGTTTCCGATTGGATAGTTCCAGGTATTCACGCGTGTAACAGCGGTTTCCGATTGGATAGTTCCAGGTGTTCATGCGTGTAACAGTGGTTTCTGATTGGATTGTTCCAGGTGTTCACGGGTGTAACAGCGGTTTCTGATTGAATAGTTCCAGGTGTTCACGCGTGTAACAACGGTTCTTGATTGGATAGTTCCAGGTGTTCACACGTGTAACAGCGGTTTCCGATTGGATAGTTCCAGGTGTTCACGGGTGTGACAGTGGTTTCCGATTGGATAGTTCCAGGTGTTCACGCGTGTAACAGCGGTTTCTGATTGGATAGTTCCAGGTGTTCACGCATGTAGCAACGGTTTCTGATTGGATAGTTCCAGGTGTTCACACGTGTAACAGTGGTTTCCGATTGGATAGTTCCAGGTGTTCATGCGTGTAACAGCGGTTTCCGATTGGATAGTTCCAGGTGTTCATGCGTGTAACAGTGGTTTCTGATTGGATAGTTCCAGGTGTTCACGAGTGTAACAGTGGTTTCCGATTGGATTGTTCCAGGTGTTCACGGGTGTGACAGTGGTTTCCGATTGGATAGTTCCAGGTATTCACGCGGGTAACAGCGGTTTCTGATTGGATAGTTCCAGGTGTTCACGCGTGTAACAACGGTTCCTGATTGGATAGTTCCAGGTGTTCACACGTGTAACAGTTTTTTCCGACTGGATAGTTCCAGGTGTTCATGCGTGTAACAGCGGTTTCCGAATGGATAGTTCCAGGTGTTCAGGAGTGTAACAGCGGTTTCTGATTGGATAGTTCCAGGTGTTCACGCGTGTAACAGCGGTTTCTGATTGGATAGTTCCAGGTGTTCACGCGTGTCACAACGGTTCAAGATTGAATAGTTCCAGGTGTTCACACGTGTAACAGCGGTTTCTGATTGGATAGTTCCAGGTGTTCAGACGTGTAACAGTGGTTTCTGATTGGATAGTTCCAGGTGTTCAGACGTGTAACAGTGGTTTCTGATTGGATAGTTCCAGGTGTTCACGCGTGTAACAGCGGTTTCTGATTGGATAGTTCCAGGTGTTCACGCGTGTCACAACGGTTCAAGATTGGATAGTTCCAGGTGTTCAGACGTGTAACAGTGGTTTCTGATTGGATAGTTCCAGGTGTTCACGCCTGTAACAGCGGTTTCCGATTGGATAGTTCCAGGTGTTCACGCGTGTAACAACGGTTTCTCATTGGATAGTTCCAGGCGTTCACGCGTGTAACAGCGGTTTCTGATTGGATAGTTCCAGGTGTTCACGCGTGTAACAGTGGTTTCTCATTGGATAGTTCCAGGCGTTCACGCGTGTAACAACGGTTCCTGATTGGATAGTTCCAGGTGTTCACACGTGTAACAGTGGTTTCCGATTGGATAGTTCCAGGTGTTCACGCGTGTAATAGCGGTTTCTGATTGGATAGTTCCAGGTGTTTACGCGTGTAACACTGGTTTCCAATTGGATAGTTCCAGGTGTTCACGCGTGTAACAACGGTTCCTGATTGGATAGTTCCAGGTGTTCACACGTGTAACAGCAGTTCCTGATTGGATAGTTCTAGGTGTTCACACGTGTAACAGCGGTTCCTGATTGGATAGTTCCAGGTGTTAACGCGTGTAACACCGGTTTCCGATTGGATAGTTAAAGGTGTTCAGACGTGTAACAGTGGTTTCCGATTGGATAGTTCCAGGTGTTCACGCGTGTAACAGCGGTTTCCGATTGGATAGTTCCAGGTGTTCAGACGTTTAACAGTGGTTTCCGATTGGATAGTTCCAGGTGTTCACGCGTGTAACAGCGGTTTCTGA
Source organism: Colius striatus (assembly GCF_028858725.1). Lineage (NCBI taxonomy): Eukaryota > Metazoa > Chordata > Aves > Coliiformes > Coliidae > Colius > Colius striatus. Next base: position 456,978 of record NC_084768.1, read on the forward strand.
TTGGATAGTTCCAGGTGTTCACGCGTGTAACAACGGTTCAATATTGGATAGTTCCAGGTGTTCACACGTGTAACAGCGGTTTCTGATTGGATAGTTCCAGGTGTTCACGCGTGTAACAGCGGTTTCCGATTGGTTAGTTGAAGGTGTTCACGGGTGTGACAGTGGTTTCCGATTGGATAGTTCCAGGTGTTCACGCGTGTAACAGCGGTTTCTGATTGGATAGTTCCAGGTGTTCACGCGTGTAACAGCGTTTTCTGATTGGATAGTTCCAGGTGTTCACGCGTGTAACAACGGTTTCTGATTGGATAGTTCCAGGTGTTCACACGTGTAACAGTGGTTTCCGATTGGATAGTTCCAGGTGTTCACGCGTGTAACAGCGGTTTCCGATTGGATAGTTCCAGGTGTTCACGAGTGTGACAGTGGTTTCCGATTGGATTGTTCCAGGTGTTCACGGGTGTGACAGTGGTTTCCGATTGGATAGTTCCAGGTGTTCACGCGTGTAACAACGGTTCCTGATTGGATAGTTCCAGGTGTTCACACGTGTAACAACGGTTCAATATTGGATAGTTCCAGGTGTTCATACGTGTAACAGCGGTTTCTGATTGGATAGTTCCAGGTGTTCACACGTGTAACAGTGGTTTTCTATTGGATAGTTCCAGGTGTTCATGTGTGTAACAGCGGTTTCTGATTGGATAGTTCCAGGTGTTCAGATGTGTAACAACGGTTCCTGATTGGATAGTTCCAGGTGTTCAGACGTGTAACAGTGGTTTCTGATTGGATAGTTCGAGGTGTTCAGACGTGTAACAGTGGTTTTCGATTGGATAGTTCCAGGTGTTCACACGTGTAACAGTGGTTTCCGATTGGATAGTTCCAGGTGTTAAAGCGTGTAACACCGGTTTCCGATTGGATAGTAAAAGGTGTTCAGACGTGTAACAGTGGTTTCCGATTGGATAGTTCCAGGTGTTCACGCGTGTAACACCGGTTTCCGATTGGATAGTTCCAGGTGTTCAGACGTGTAACAGTGGTTTCTGATTGGATAGTTCCAGGTGTTCACGCGTGTAACAGCGGTTTCTGATTGGATAGTTCCAGGTGTTCACGCGTGTAGCAACGGTTCAATATTGGATAGTTCCAGGTGTTCACGCATGTAACAGCGGTTTCCAATTTGATAGTTCCAGGTGTTCAGACATGTAACAGTGGTTTCGGATTGGATAGTTCCAGGTGTTCAGACGTGTAACAGTGGTTTCTGATTGGATAGTTCCAGGTGTTCACGTGTGTAACAGCAGTTTCTGATTAGATAGTTCCAGGTGTTCACGCGTGTAACAATGGTTCCTGATTGGATAGTTCCAGGGGTTCACGCGTGTAACAGCGGTTTCCGATTGGATAGTTCCAGGTGTTCACGAGTGTGACAGTGGTTTCCGATTGGATAGTTCCAGGTGTTCATGCGTGTAACAGCGGTTTCCGATTGGATATTTCCAGGTGTTCACGCGTGTAACAGCGGTTTCCGATTGGATAGTTCCAGGTGTTCACGAGTGTGACAGTTGTTTCCGATGGGATTGTTCCAGGTGTTCACGGGTGTGACAGTGGTTTCCGATTGGATAGTTCCAGGTGTTCACGCGGGTAACAGCGGTTTCTGATTGGATAGTTCCAGGTGTTCAGACGTGTAACAGTGGTTTCTGATTGGATAGTTCCAGGTGTTCACGCGTGTAACAGCGATTTCTGATTGGATAGTTCCAGGTGTTCACGCGTGTCACAACGGTTCAAGATTGGATAGTTCCAGGTGTTCAGACGTGTAACAGTGGTTTCTGATTGGATAGTTCCAGGTGTTCACGCGTGTAACAGTGGTTTCTGATTGGATAGTTCAAGGTGTTCACGGGTGTGACAATGGTTTCCGATTGGATAGTTCCAGGTGTTCACGCGTGTAACAGCAGTTTCTGATTGGATAGTTCCAGGTGTTCACGCGTGTAACAGCGTTTTCTGATTGGATAGTTCCAGGTGTTCATGCGTGTAACAACGGTTTCTGATTGGATAGTTCCAGGTGTTCACACGTGTAACAATGGTTTCCGATTGGATAGTTCCAGGTGTTCACGAGTGTGACAGTGGTTTCCGATTGGATTGTTCCAGGTGTTCACGGGTGTGACAGTGGTTTCCGATTGGATAGTTCCAGGTGTTCACGCGTGTAACAACGGTTCCTGATTGGATAGTTCCAGGTGTTCACACGTGTAACAACGGTTCAATATTGGATAGTTCCAGGTGTTCATACGTGTAACAGCGGTTTCTGATTGGATAGTTCCAGGTGTTCACACGTGTAACAGTGGTTTTCTATTGGATAGTTCCAGGTGTTCATGTGTGTAACAGCGGTTTCTGATTGGATAGTTCCAGGTGTTCAGATGTGTAACAACGGTTCCTGATTGGATAGTTCCAGGTGTTCAGACGTGTAACAGTGGTTTCTGATTGGATAGTTCCAGGTGTTCAGACGTGTAACAGTGGTTTTCGATTGGATAGTTCCAGGTGTTCACACGTGTAACAGTGGTTTCCGATTGGATAGTTCCAGGTGTTCACGCGTGTAACAACGGTTCCTGATTGGATAGTTCCAGGTGTTCACGAGTGTGACAGTGGTTTCCGATTGGATAGTTCCAGGTGTTCATGCGTGTAACAGCGGTTTCCGATTGGATAGTTCCAGGTGTTCACGCGTGTAACAGCGGTTTCCGATTGGATAGTTCCAGGTGTTCACGAGTGTGACAGTTGTTTCCGATGGGATTGTTCCAGGTGTTCACGGGTGTGACAGTGGTTTCCGATTGGATAGTTCCAGGTGTTCACGCGGGTAACAGCGGTTTCTGATTGGATAGTTCCAGGTGTTCACGCGTGTCACAACGGTTCAAGATTGGATAGTTCCAGGTGTTCAGACGTGTAACAGTGGTTTCTGATTGGATAGTTCCAGGTGTTCACGCGTGTAACAGTGGTTTCTGATTGGATAGTTCAAGGTGTTCACGGGTGTGACAATGGTTTCCGATTGGATAGTTCCAGGTGTTCACGCGTGTAACAGCAGTTTCTGATTGGATAGTTCCAGGTGTTCACGCGTGTAACAGCGTTTTCTGATTGGATAGTTCCAGGTGTTCAGATGTGTAACAACGGTTCCTGATTGGATAGTTCCAGGTGTTCACACGTGTAACAGCGGTTTCCGATTGGATAGTTCCAGGTTTTCAGAGGTGTAACAGTGGTTTCTGATTGGATAGTTCCAGGTGTTCAGACGTGTAACAGTGGTTTCATATTGGATAGTTCCAGGTGTTCAGACGTGTAACAGTGGTTTTCGATTGGATAGTTCCAGGTGTTCACACGTGTAACAGTGGTTTCCGATAGGATAGTTCCAGGTGTTAAAGCGTGTAACACCGGTTTCCGATTGGATAGTAAAAGGTGTTCAGACGTGTAACAGTGGTTTCCGATTGGATTGTTCTAGGTGTTCACGGGTGTAACAGTGGTTTCCGATTGGATAGTTCCAGGTGTTCACGCGGGTAACAGCGGTTTCTGATTGGATAGTTCCAGGTGTTCACGCGTGTAACAGCGGTTTCTGATTGGATAGTTCCAGGTGTTCACGCGTGTAACAGCGGTTTCTGATTGGATAGTTCCAGGTGTTCACGCGTGTAACAACGGTTTCTGATTGGATAGTTCCAGGTGTTCACACGTGTAACAATGGTCTCCGATTGGATAGTTCCAGGTGTTCACGCGTGTAAGAGCGGTTTCCGATTGGATAGTTCCAGGTGTTCACGAGTGTGACAGTGGTTTCCGATTGGATTGTTCCAGGTGTTCACGGGTGTGACAGTGGTTTCCGATTGGATAGTTCCAGGTGTTCACGCGTGTAACAACGGTTCCTGATTGGATAGTTCCAGGTGTTCACACGTGTAACAACGGTTCAATATTGGATAGTTCCAGGTGTTCACGCGTGTAACAGCGGTTTCTGATTGGATAGTTCCAGGTGTTCACGCGTGTTACAACGGTTTCCGATTGGATAGTCCAGGTGTTTATGCGTTTAACAGCGGTTTCTGATTGGATAGTTCCAGGTGTTCAGATGTGTAACAACGGTTCCTGATTGGATAGTTCCAGGTGTTCACACGTGTAACAGCGGTTTCCGATTGGATAGTTCCAGGTTTTCAGAGGTGTAACAGTGGTTTCTGATTGGATAGTTCCAGGTGTTCAGACGTGTAACAGTGGTTTCATATTGGATAGTTCCAGGTGTTCAGACGTGTAACAGTGGTTTTCGATTGGATAGTTCCAGGTGTTCACACGTGTAACAGTGGTTTCCGATTGGATAGTTCCAGGTGTTAAAGCGTGTAACACCGGTTTCCGATTGGATAGTAAAAGGTGTTCAGACGTGTAACAGTGGTTTCCGATTGGATTGTTCCAGGTGTTCACGGGTGTGACAGTGGTTTCCGATTGGATAGTTCCAGGTGTTCACGTGGGTAACAGCGGTTTCTGATTGGATAGTTCCAGGTGTTCACGCGTGTCACAACGGTTCAAGATTGGATAGTTCCAGGTGTTCACACGTGTAACAGCGGTTTCTGATTGGATAGTTCCAGGTGTTCACGCGTGTAACACCGGTTTCCGATTGGATAGTTCCAGGTATTCATGCGTGAAACAGCTGTTTCCGATTGGATAGTTCCAGGTGTTCACGCGGGTAACAGCGGATTCCGAGTAGATAGTTCCAGGTGTTCAGACGTGTAGCAGTGGTTTCGGATTGGATAGTTCCAGGTGTTCACGCGTGTAACAGCGGTTTCTGATTGGATAGTTCCAGGTGTTAACGCGTGTAACAGCGGTTTCTGATTGGATAGTTCCAGGTGTTCACGCGTGTAACACCGGTTTCCGATTGGATAGTTCCAGGTGTTCAGACGTGTAACAGTGGTTTCTGATTGGATAGTTCCAGGTGTTCACGCGTGTAACAGCGGTTTCTGATTGGATAGTTCCAGGTGTTCACGCGTGTAGCAACGGTTCAATATTGGATAGTTCCAGGTGTTCACGCGTGTAACAGCGGTTTCCAATTTGATAGTTCCAGGTGTTCAGACATGTAACAGTGGTTTCGGATTGGATAGTTCCAGGTGTTCAGACGTGTAACAGTGGTTTCTGATTGGATAGTTCCAGGTGTTCACGTGTGTAACAGCAGTTTCTGATTAGATAGTTCCAGGTGTTCACGCGTGTAACAATGGTTCCTGATTGGATAGTTCCAGGGGTTCACGCGTGTAACAGCGGTTTCCGATTGGATAGTTCCAGGTGTTCACGGGTGTAACAGCGGTTTCTGATTGGATAGTTCCAGGTGTTCACGCGTGTAACAACGGTTCCTGATTGGATAGTTCCAGGTGTTCACGAGTGTGACAGTGGTTTCCGATTGGATAGTTCCAGGTGTTCATGCGTGTAACAGCGGTTTCCGATTGGATATTTCCAGGTGTTCACGCGTGTAACAGCGGTTTCCGATTGGATAGTTCCAGGTGTTCACGAGTGTGACAGTTGTTTCCGATGGGATTGTTCCAGGTGTTCACGGGTGTGACAGTGGTTTCCGATTGGATAGTTCCAGGTGTTCACGCGGGTAACAGCGGTTTCTGATTGGATAGTTCCAGGTGTTCAGACGTGTAACAGTGGTTTCTGATTGGATAGTTCCAGGTGTTCACGCGTGTAACAGCGATTTCTGATTGGATAGTTCCAGGTGTTCACGCGTGTAACAACGGTTCAAGATTGGATAGTTCCAGGTGTTCACGAGTGTGACAGTGGTTTCCGATTGGATAGTTCCAGGTGTTCATGCGTGTAACAGCGGTTTCCGATTGGATAGTTCCAGGTGTTCACGCGTGTAACAGCGGTTTCCGATTGGATAGTTCCAGGTGTTCACGAGTGTGACAGTTGTTTCCGATGGGATTGTTCCAGGTGTTCACGGGTGTGACAGTGGTTTCCGATTGGATAGTTCCAGGTGTTCACGCGGGTAACAGCGGTTTCTGATTGGATAGTTCCAGGTGTTCAGACGTGTAACAGTGGTTTCTGATTGGATAGTTCCAGGTGTTCAGACGTGTAACAGTGGTTTCTGATTGGATAGTTCCAGGTGTTCACGCGTGTAACAGCGGTTTCTGATTGGATAGTTCCAGGTGTTCACGCGTGTCACAACGGTTCAAGATTGGATAGTTCCAGGTGTTCAGACGTGTAACAGTGGTTTCTGATTGGATAGTTCCAGGTGTTCACGCGTGTAACAGTGGTTTCTGATTGGATAGTTCAAGGTGTTCACGGGTGTGACAATGGTTTCCGATTGGATAGTTCCAGGTGTTCACGCGTGTAACAGCAGTTTCTGATTGGATAGTTCCAGGTGTTCACGCGTGTAACAGCGTTTTCTGATTGGATAGTTCCAGGTGTTCAGATGTGTAACAACGGTTCCTGATTGGATAGTTCCAGGTGTTCACACGTGTAACAGCGGTTTCCGATTGGATAGTTCCAGGTGTTCACACGTGTAACAGCGGTTTCTGATTGGATAGTTCCAGGTGTTCACGCGTGTAACAGCGGATTCCGATTAGATAGTTCCAGGTGTTCAGACGTGTAGCAGTGGTTTCGGATTGGATATTTCCAGGTGTTCACGCGTGTAACAGTGGTTTAAGATTGGATAGTTCCAGGTGTTCACGCGTGTAACAGCGGTTTCCGATTGGATATTTCCAGGTGTTCACGCGTGTAACAGCGGTTTCTGATTGGATAGTTCCAGGTGTTCACGCGTGTAACAACGGTTTCTGATTGGATAGTTCCAGGTGTTCACGCGTGTAACAACGGTTTCTGATTGGATAGTTCCAGGTGTTCATGCGTGTAACAGTGGTATCTGATTGGATAGTTCCAGGTGTTCACGCGTGTAACAGTGGTTTCCGATTGGATTGTTCCAGGTGTTCAAGGGTGTGACAGTGGTTTCCGATTGGATAGTTCCAGGTGTTCACGCGGGTAACAGCGGTTTCTGATTGGATAGTTCCAGGTGTTCACGCGTGTAACAACGGTTCCTGATTGGATAGTTCCAGGTGTTCACACGTGTAACAGTGGTTTCCGACTGGATAGTTCCAGGTGTTCATGCGTGTAACAGCGGTTTCCGATTGGATAGTTCCAGGTGTTCACGCGTGTAACACCGGTTTCCGATTGGATAGTTCCAGGTATTCATGCGTGAAACAGCTGTTTCCGATTGGATAGTTCCAGGTGTTCACGCGGGTAACAGCGGATTCCGAGTAGATAGTTCCAGGTGTTCAGACGTGTAGCAGTGGTTTCGGATTGGATAGTTCCAGGTGTTCACGCGTGTAACAGCGGTTTCTGATTGGATAGTTCCAGGTGTTAACGCGTGTAACAGCGGTTTCTGATTGGATAGTTCCAGGTGTTCACGCGTGTAACACCGGTTTCCGATTGGATAGTTCCAGGTGTTCAGACGTGTAACAGTGGTTTCTGATTGGATAGTTCCAGGTGTTCACGCGTGTAACAGCGGTTTCTGATTGGATAGTTCCAGGTGTTCACGCGTGTAGCAACGGTTCAATATTGGATAGTTCCAGGTGTTCACGCGTGTAACAGCGGTTTCCAATTTGATAGTTCCAGGTGTTCAGACATGTAACAGTGGTTTCGGATTGGATAGTTCCAGGTGTTCAGACGTGTAACAGTGGTTTCTGATTGGATAGTTCCAGGTGTTCACGTGTGTAACAGCAGTTTCTGATTAGATAGTTCCAGGTGTTCACGCGTGTAACAATGGTTCCTGATTGGATAGTTCCAGGGGTTCACGCGTGTAACAGCGGTTTCCGATTGGATAGTTCCAGGTGTTCACGGGTGTAACAGCGGTTTCTGATTGGATAGTTCCAGGTGTTCACGCGTGTAACAACGGTTCCTGATTGGATAGTTCCAGGTGTTCACGAGTGTGACAGTGGTTTCCGATTGGATAGTTCCAGGTGTTCATGCGTGTAACAGCGGTTTCCGATTGGATATTTCCAGGTGTTCACGCGTGTAACAGCGGTTTCCGATTGGATAGTTCCAGGTGTTCACGAGTGTGACAGTTGTTTCCGATGGGATTGTTCCAGGTGTTCACGGGTGTGACAGTGGTTTCCGATTGGATAGTTCCAGGTGTTCACGCGGGTAACAGCGGTTTCTGATTGGATAGTTCCAGGTGTTCAGACGTGTAACAGTGGTTTCTGATTGGATAGTTCCAGGTGTTCACGCGTGTAACAGCGATTTCTGATTGGATAGTTCCAGGTGTTCACGCGTGTAACAACGGTTCAAGATTGGATAGTTCCAGGTGTTCACGAGTGTGACAGTGGTTTCCGATTGGATAGTTCCAGGTGTTCATGCGTGTAACAGCGGTTTCCGATTGGATAGTTCCAGGTGTTCACGCGTGTAACAGCGGTTTCCGATTGGATAGTTCCAGGTGTTCACGAGTGTGACAGTTGTTTCCGATGGGATTGTTCCAGGTGTTCACGGGTGTGACAGTGGTTTCCGATTGGATAGTTCCAGGTGTTCACGCGGGTAACAGCGGTTTCTGATTGGATAGTTCCAGGTGTTCAGACGTGTAACAGTGGTTTCTGATTGGATAGTTCCAGGTGTTCAGACGTGTAACAGTGGTTTCTGATTGGATAGTTCCAGGTGTTCACGCGTGTAACAGCGGTTTCTGATTGGATAGTTCCAGGTGTTCACGCGTGTCACAACGGTTCAAGATTGGATAGTTCCAGGTGTTCAGACGTGTAACAGTGGTTTCTGATTGGATAGTTCCAGGTGTTCACGCGTGTAACAGTGGTTTCTGATTGGATAGTTCAAGGTGTTCACGGGTGTGACAATGGTTTCCGATTGGATAGTTCCAGGTGTTCACGCGTGTAACAGCAGTTTCTGATTGGATAGTTCCAGGTGTTCACGCGTGTAACAGCGTTTTCTGATTGGATAGTTCCAGGTGTTCAGATGTGTAACAACGGTTCCTGATTGGATAGTTCCAGGTGTTCACACGTGTAACAGCGGTTTCCGATTGGATAGTTCCAGGTTTTCAGAGGTGTAACAGTGGTTTCTGATTGGATAGTTCCAGGTGTTCAGACGTGTAACAGTGGTTTCATATTGGATAGTTCCAGGTGTTCAGACGTGTAACAGTGGTTTTCGATTGGATAGTTCCAGGTGTTCACACGTGTAACAGTGGTTTCCGATTGGATAGTTCCAGGTGTTAAAGCGTGTAACACCGGTTTCCGATTGGATAGTAAAAGGTGTTCAGACGTGTAACAGTGGTTTCCGATTGGATTGTTCCAGGTGTTCACGGGTGTAACAGTGGTTTCCGATTGGATAGTTCCAGGTGTTCACGCGGGTAACAGCGGTTTCTGATTGGATAGTTCCAGGTGTTCACGCGTGTCACAACGGTTCAAGATTGGATAGTTCCAGGTGTTCACACGTGTAACAGCGGTTTCTGATTGGATAGTTCCAGGTGTTCACGCGTGTAACAGCGGATTCCGATTAGATAGTTCCAGGTGTTCAGACGTGTAGCAGTGGTTTCGGATTGGATAGTTCCAGGTGTTCACACGTGTAACAGTGGTTTCAGATTGGATAGTTCCAGGTGTTCACGCGTGTAACAGCGGTTTCCGATTGGATAGTTCCAGGTGTTCACGGGTGTGACAGTGGTTTCCGATTGGATAGTTCCAGGTGTTCACGCGTGTAACAGCGGTTTCTGATTGGATAGTTCCAGGTGTTCACGCGTGTAACAACGGTTTCTGATTGGATAGTTCCAGGTGTTCACACGTGTAACAGTGGTTTCCGATTGTATAGTTCCAGGTGTTCATGCGTGTAACAGCGGTTTCCGATTGGATAGTTCCAGGTGTTCACGCGTGTAACAGCGGTTTCCTATTGGATAGTTCCAGGTGTTCATGCGTGTAACAGTGGTTTCTGATTGGATAGTTCCAGGTGTTCACGCGTGTAACAGTGGTTTCCGATTGGATTGTTCCAGGTGTTCACGGGTGTGACAGTGGTTTCCGATTGGATAGTTCCAGGTGTTCACGCGTGTAACAGTGGTTTCTGATTGGATAGTTCCAGGTGTTCACGCGTGTAACAACGGTTCCTGATTGGATAGTTCCAGGTGTTCACACGTGTAACAGTGGTTTCCGACTGGATAGTTCCAGGTGTTCATGCGTGTAACAGCGGTTTCCGATTGGATAGTTCCAGGTGTTCAGGCATGTAACAGTGGTTTCTGATTGGATAGTTCCAGGTGTTCACGCGTGTAACAACGGTTCCTGATTGGATAGTTCCAGGTGTTCACACGTGTAACAGTGGTTTCCGACTGGATATTTCCAGGTGTTCATGCGTGTAACAGCGGTTTCCGATTGGATAGTTCCAGGTGTTCAGGCATGTAACAGTGGTTTCCGATTGGATAGTTCCAGGTGTTCACGCGTGTAACAGCGGTTTCTGATTGGATAGTTCCAGGTGTTCAGACGTGTAACAGCGGTTTCTGATTGGATAGTTCCAGGTGTTCAGACGTGTAACAGTGGTTTCTGATTGGATAGTTCCAGGTGTTCACGCGTGTAACAGCGGTTTCTGATTGGATAGTTCCAGGTGTTCACGCGTGTAACAGCGGTTTCTGATTGGATAGTTCCAGGTGTTCACGCGTGTCACAACACTTCAAGATTGGATAGTTCCAGGTGTTCACGCGTGTAACAGCGTTTTCTGATTGGATAGTTCCAGGTGTTCACGCGTGTAACAACGGTTTCTGATTGGATAGTTCCAGGTGTTCACACGTGTAACAATGGTTTCCGATTGGATAGTTCCAGGTGTTCACGCGTGTAACAGCGGTTTCCGATTGGATAGTTCCAGGTGTTCACGAGTGTGACAGTGGTTTCCGATTGGATTGTTCCAGGTGTTCACGGGTGTGACAGTGGTTTCCGATTGGATAGTTCCAGGTGTTCACGCGTGTAACAACGGTTCCTGATTGGATAGTTCCAGGTGTTCACACGTGTAACAACGGTTCAATATTGGATAGTTCCAGGTGTTCATACGTGTAACAGCGGTTTCTGATTGGATAGTTCCAGGTGTTCACACGTGTAACAATGGTTTCCGATTGGATAGTCCAGGTGTTTATGCGTGTAACAGCGGTTTCTGATTGGATAGTTCCAGGTGTTCAGATGTGTAACAACGGTTCCTGATTGGATAGTTCCAGGTGTTCACACGTGTAACAGCGGTTTCCGATTGGATAGTTCCAGGTTTTCAGAGGTGTAACAGTGGTTTCTGATTGGATAGTTCCAGGTGTTCAGACGTGTAACAGTGGTTTCATATTGGATAGTTCCAGGTGTTCAGACGTGTAACAGTGGTTTTCGATTGGATAGTTCCAGGTGTTCACACGTGTAACAGTGGTTTCCGATTGGATAGTTCCAGGTGTTAAAGCGTGTAACACCGGTTTCCGATTGGATAGTAAAAGGTGTTCAGACGTGTAACAGTGGTTTCCGATTGGATTGTTCCAGGTGTTCACGGGTGTGACAGTGGTTTCCGATTGGATAGTTCCAGGTGTTCACGTGGGTAACAGCGGTTTCTGATTGGATAGTTCCAGGTGTTCACGCGTGTCACAACGGTTCAAGATTGGATAGTTCCAGGTGTTCACACGTGTAACAGCGGTTTCTGATTGGATAGTTCCAGGTGTTCACGCGTGTAACAGCGGATTCCGATTAGATAGTTCCAGGTGTTCAGACGTGTAGCAGTGGTTTCGGATTGGATATTTCCAGGTGTTCACACGTGTAACAGTGGTTCAAGATTGGATAGTTCCAGGTGTTCACGCGTGTAACAGCGGTTTCCGATTGGATAGTTCCAGGTGTTAACGGGTGTGACAGTGGTTTCCGATTGGATAGTTCCAGGTGTTCACGCGTGTAACAGCGGTTTCTGATTGGATAGTTCCAGGTGTTCACACGTGTAACAGTGGTTTCCGATTGTATAGTTCCAGGTGTTCATGCGTGTAACAGCGGTTTCCGATTGGATAGTTCCAGGTGTTCACGCGTGTAACAACGGTTCCTGATTGGATAGTTCCAGGTGTTCACGGGTGTGACAGTGGTTTCCGATTGGATAGTTCCAGGTGTTCACGCGTGTAACAGCGGTTTGCGATTGGATAGTTCCAGGTGTTCACGGGTGTGACAGTGGTTTCCGATTGGATAGTTCCAGGTGTTCACGCGTGTAACAGCGGTTTCTGATTGGATAGTTCCAGGTGTTCACGCGTGTTACAACGGTTTCTGATTGGATAGTTCCAGGTGTTCATGCGTGTAACAGTGGTATCTGATTGGATAGTTCCAGGTGTTCACGCGTGTAACAGTGGTTTCCGATTGGATTGTTCCAGGTGTTCAAGGGTGTGACAGTGGTTTCCGATTGGATAGTTCCAGGTGTTCACGCGGGTAACAGCGGTTTCTGATTGGATAGTTCCAGGTGTTCACGCGTGTAACAACGGTTCCTGATTGGATAGTTCCAGGTGTTCACACGTGTAACAGTGGTTTCCGACTGGATAGTTCCAGGTGTTCATGCGTGTAACAGCGGTTTCCGATTGGATAGTTCCAGGTGTTCACGCGTGTAACACCGGTTTCCGATTGGATAGTTCCAGGTATTCACGCGTGAAACAGCTGTTTCCGATTGGATAGTTCCAGGTGTTCACGCGGGTAACAGCGGATTCCGAGTAGATAGTTCCAGGTGTTCAGACGTGTAGCAGTGGTTTCGGATTGGATAGTTCCAGGTGTTCACGCGTGTAACAGCGGTTTCTGATTGGATAGTTCCAGGTGTTAACGCGTGTAACAGCGGTTTCTGATTGGATAGTTCCAGGTGTTCACACGTGTAACAGTGGTTTCCGATTGGATAGTTCCAGGTGTTCACGGGTGTGACAGTGGTTTCCGATTGGATAGTTCCAGGTGTTCACGCGGGTAACAGCGGATTCCGAGTAGATAGTTCCAGGTGTTCAGACGTGTAGCGGTGGTTTCGGATTGGATAGTTCCAGGTGTTCACGCGTGTAACAGTGGTTTCAGATTGGATAGTTCCAGGTGTTCACGCGTGTAACAGCGGTTTCCGATTGGATAGTTCCAGGTGTTCACGGGTGTGACAGTGGTTTCCGATTGGATAGTTCCACGTGTTCACGCGTGTAACAGCGGTTTCTGATTGGATAGTTCCAGGTGTTCACGCGTGTAACAACGGTTTCTGATTGGATAGTTCCAGGTGTTCACACGTGTAACAGTGGTTTCCGATTGGATAGTTCCAGGTGTTCATGCGTGTAACAGCGGTTTCCGATTGGATAGTTCCAGGTGTTCACGCGTGTAACAGCGGTTTCCTATTGAATAGTTCCAGGTGTTCATGCGTGTAACAGCGGTTTCCGATTGGATAGTTCCAGGTGTTCAGGCGTGTAACAGTGGTTTCTGATTGGATAGTTCCAGGTGTTCATGCGTGTAACAGCGGTTTCTGATTGGATAGTTCCAGGTGTTCACGCGTGTAACACCGGTTTCCGATTGGATAGTTCCAGGTGTTCAGACGTGTAACAGCGGTTTCCTGTTGGATAGTTCCAGGTGTTCAGACGTGTAACAGTGGTTTCTGATTGGATAGTTCCAGCTGTTCACGCGGGTAACAGCGGTTTCTGATTGGATAGTTCCAGGTGTTCACGCGTGTAACAGCGGTTCCTGATTGGATAGTTCCAGGTGTTAACGCGTGTAACACCGGTTTCCGATTGGATAGTTAAAGGTGTTCAGACGTGTAACAGCGGTTTCCGATTGGATAGTTCCAGGTGTTCACGCGTGTAACAGCGGTTTCCGATTGGATAGTTCCAGGTGTTCAGACGTGTAACAGTGGTTTCCGATTGGATAGTTCCAGGTGTTCACGCGTGTAACAGCGGTTTCTGATTGGATAGTTCCAGGTGTTCACGCGTGTAACAACGGTTCAATATTGGATAGTTCCAGGTGTTCACACGTGTAACAGCGGTTTCTGATTGGACAGTTCCAGGTGTTTACGCGTGTAACAGCGGTTTCCGATTGGATAGTTCCAGGTGTTCACGGGTGTGACAGTGGTTTCCGATTGGATAGTTCCAGGTGTTCACGCCTGTAACAGCGGTTTCTGATTGGATAGTTCCAGGTGTTCACGCGTGTAACAGCGTTTTCTGATTGGATAGTTCCAGGTGTTCACGCGTGTAACAACGGTTTCTGATTGGATAGTTCCAGGTTTTCACACGTGTAACAGTGGTTTCCGATTGGATAGTTCCAGGTGTTCACGGGTGTGACAGTGGTTTCCGATTGGATAGTTCCAGGTGTTCACGCGGGTAACAGCGGATTCCGAGTAGATAGTTCCAGGTGTTCAGACGTGTAGCAGTGGTTTCGGATTGGATAGTTCCAGGTGTTCACGCGTGTAACAGTGGTTTCAGATTGGATAGTTCCAGGTGTTCACGCGTGTAACAGCGGTTTCCGATTGGATAGTTCCAGGTGTTCACGGGTGTGACAGTGGTTTCCGATTGGATAGTTCCAGGTGTTCACGCGTGTAACAGCGGTTTCCGATTGGATAGTTCCAGGTGTTCAGGCGTGTAACAGTGGTTTCTGATTGGATAGTTCCAGGTGTTCACGCGTGTAACAGCGGTTTCTGATTGGATAGTTCCAGGTGTTCACGCGTGTAACAGTGGTTTCTCATTGGATAGTTCCAGGCGTTCACGCGTGTAACATCGGTTCCTGATTGGATAGTTCCAGGTGTTCACACATGTAACAGCAGTTCCTGATTGGATAGTTCCAGGTGTTCACACGAGTAACAGTGGTTTCCGATTGGATAGTACCAGGTGTTAACGCGTGTAACACCGGTTTCCGATTGGATAGTTAAAGGTGTTCAGACGTGTAACAGCGGTTTCTGATTGGATAGTTCCAGGTGTTCACGCGTGTAACAGTGGTTTCTCATTGGATAGTTCCAGGCGTTCACGCGTGTAACAACGGTTCCTGATTGGATAATTACCAGGTGTTCACACGTGTAACAGCGCTTCCTGATTGGATAGTTCCAGGTGTTCACACGTGTAACAGTGGTTTCCGATTGGATAGTTCCAGGTGTTCACGCGTGTAACACCGGTTTCCGATTGGATAGTTCCAGGTGTTGAGACGTGTAACAGCGGTTTCCGATTGGATAGTTCCAGGTGTTCACGCGTGTGACAGCAGTTTCCGATTGGATAGTTCCAGGTGTTCACGCGTGTAACAGCGGTTTCCGATTGGATAGTTCCAGGTGTTAACGCGTGTAACAGCGGTTTCTGATTGGATAGTTCCAGGTGTTGAGACGTGTAACAGCGGTTTCCGATTGGATAGTTCCAGGTGTTCACGCGTGTGACAGCAGTTTCCGATTGGATAGTTCCAGGTGTTCACGCGTGTAACAGCGGTTCAATATTGGATAGTTCCAGGTGTTCACGCGTGTAACAACGGTTTCTGATTGGATAGTTCCAGGTGTTCACGCGTGTAACAGCGGTTTCCGATTGGATAGTTCCAGGTGTTCACGAGTGTGACAGTGGTTTCCGATTGGATAGTTCCAGGTGTTCACGCGTGTAACAGCGGTTTCTGATTGGATAGTTCCAGGTGTTCACGCGTGTAACAGCGTTTTCTGATTGGATAGTTCCAGGTGTTCACGCGTGTAACAACGGTTTCTGATTGGATAGTTCCAGGTGTTCACACGTGTAACAGTGGTTTCCGATTGGATAGTTCCAGGTGTTCACGCGTGTAACAGCGGTTTCCGATTGGATAGTTCCAGGTGTTCACGAGTGTGACAGTGGTTTCCGATTGGATTGTTCCAGGTGTTCACGGGTGTGACAGTGGTTTCCGATTGGATAGTTCCAGGTGTTCACGCGGGTAACAGCGGTTTCTGATTGGATAGTTCCAGGTGTTCAGACGTGTAACAGTGGTTTCTGATTGGATAGTTCCAGGTGTTCAGACGTGTAACAGTGGTTTCTGATTGGATAGTTCCAGGTGTTCACGCGTGTAACAGCGGTTTCTGATTGGATAGTTCCAGGTGTTCACGCGTGTCACAACGGTTCAAGATTGGATAGTTCCAGGTGTTCAGACGTGTAACAGTGGTTTCTGATTGGATAGTTCCAGGTGTTCACGCGTGTAACAGTGGTTTCTGATTGGATAGTTCAAGGTGTTCACGGGTGTGACAATGGTTTCCGATTGGATAGTTCCAGGTGTTCACGCGTGTAACAGCAGTTTCTGATTGGATAGTTCCAGGTGTTCACGCGTGTAACAGCGGTTTCCGATTGGATAGTTCCAGGTGTTCACACGTGTAACAGCAGTTTCCGATTGGATAGTTCCAGGTGTTCACGGGTGTGACAGTGGTTTCCGATTGGATAGTTCCAGGTGTTCACGCGTGTAACAACGTTTTCTGATTGGATAGTTCCAGGTGTTCACACGTGTAACAGTGGTTTCCGATTGGATAGTTCCAGGTGTTCATGCGTGTAACAGCGGTTTCCGAATGGATAGTTCCAGGTGTTCAGGAGTGTAACAGCGGTTTCTGATTGGATAGTTCCAGGTGTTCACGCGTGTAACAGCGGTTTCTGATTGGATAGTTCCAGGTGTTCACGCGTGTCACAACGGTTCAAGATTGAATAGTTCCAGGTGTTCACACGTGTAACAGCGGTTTCTGATTGGATAGTTCCAGGTGTTCAGACGTGTAACAGTGGTTTCTGATTGGATAGTTCCAGGTGTTCAGACGTGTAACAGTGGTTTCTGATTGGATAGTTCCAGGTGTTCACGCGTGTAACAGCGGTTTCTGATTGGATAGTTCCAGGTGTTCACGCGTGTCACAACGGTTCAAGATTGGATAGTTCCAGGTGTTCAGACGTGTAACAGTGGTTTCTGATTGGATAGTTCCAGGTGTTCACGCCTGTAACAGCGGTTTCCGATTGGATAGTTCCAGGTGTTCACGCGTGTAACAACGGTTTCTCATTGGATAGTTCCAGGCGTTCACGCGTGTAACAGCGGTTTCTGATTGGATAGTTCCAGGTGTTCACGCGTGTAACAGTGGTTTCTCATTGGATAGTTCCAGGCGTTCACGCGTGTAACAACGGTTCCTGATTGGATAGTTCCAGGTGTTCACACGTGTAACAGTGGTTTCCGATTGGATAGTTCCAGGTGTTCACGCGTGTAATAGCGGTTTCTGATTGGATAGTTCCAGGTGTTTACGCGTGTAACACTGGTTTCCAATTGGATAGTTCCAGGTGTTCACGCGTGTAACAACGGTTCCTGATTGGATAGTTCCAGGTGTTCACACGTGTAACAGCAGTTCCTGATTGGATAGTTCTAGGTGTTCACACTTTTAACAGCGGTTCCTGATTGGATAGTTCCAGGTGTTAACGCGTGTAACACCGGTTTCCGATTGGATAGTTAAAGGTGTTCAGACGTGTAACAGTGGTTTCCGATTGGATAGTTCCAGGTGTTCACGCGTGTAACAGCGGTTTCCGATTGGATAGTTCCAGGTGTTCAGACGTTTAACAGTGGTTTCCGATTGGATAGTTCCAGGTGTTCACGCGTGTAACAGCGGTTTCTGATTGGATAGTTCCAGGTGTTCACGCGTGTAACAACGGTTCAATATTGGATAGTTCCAGGTGTTCACACGTGTAACAGCGGTTTCTGATTGGATAGTTCCAGGTGTTCACGCGTGTAACAGCGGTTTCCGATTGGATAGTTGAAGGTGTTCACGGGTGTGACAGTGGTTTCCGATTGGATAGTTCCAGGTGTTCACGCGTGTAACAGCGGTTTCTGATTGGATAGTTCCAGGTGTTCACGCGTGTAACAGCGTTTTCTGATTGGATAGTTCCAGGTGTTCACGCGTGTAACAACGGTTTCTGATTGGATAGTTCCAGGTGTTCACACGTGTAACAGTGGTTTCCGATTGGATAGTTCCAGGTGTTCACGCGTGTAACAGCGGTTTCCGATTGGATAGTTCCAGGTGTTCACGAGTGTGACAGTGGTTTCCGATTGGATTGTTCCAGGTGTTCACGGGTGTGACAGTGGTTTCCGATTGGATAGTTCCAGGTGTTCACGCGTGTAACAACGGTTCCTGATTGGATAGTTCCAGGTGTTCACACGTGTAACAACGGTTCAATATTGGATAGTTCCAGGTGTTCATACGTGTAACAGCGGTTTCTGATTGGATAGTTCCAGGTGTTCACACGTGTAACAGTGGTTTTCTATTGGATAGTTCCAGGTGTTCATGTGTGTAACAGCGGTTTCTGATTGGATAGTTCCAGGTGTTCAGATGTGTAACAACGGTTCCTGATTGGATAGTTCCAGGTGTTCAGACGTGTAACAGTGGTTTCTGATTGGATAGTTCGAGGTGTTCAGACGTGTAACAGTGGTTTTCGATTGGATAGTTCCAGGTGTTCACACGTGTAACAGTGGTTTCCGATTGGATAGTTCCAGGTGTTAAAGCGTGTAACACCGGTTTCCGATTGGATAGTAAAAGGTGTTCAGACGTGTAACAGTGGTTTCCGATTGGATAGTTCCAGGTGTTCACGCGTGTAACACCGGTTTCCGATTGGATAGTTCCAGGTGTTCAGACGTGTAACAGTGGTTTCTGATTGGATAGTTCCAGGTGTTCACGCGTGTAACAGCGGTTTCTGATTGGATAGTTCCAGGTGTTCACGCGTGTAGCAACGGTTCAATATTGGATAGTTCCAGGTGTTCACGCGTGTAACAGCGGTTTCCAGTTTGATAGTTCCAGGTGTTCAGACATGTAACAGTGGTTTCGGATTGGATAGTTCCAGGTGTTCAGACGTGTAACAGTGGTTTCTGATTGGATAGTTCCAGGTGTTCACGTGTGTAACAGCAGTTTCTGATTAGATAGTTCCAGGTGTTCACGCGTGTAACAATGGTTCCTGATTGGATAGTTCCAGGGGTTCACGCGTGTAACAGCGGTTTCCGATTGGATAGTTCCAGGTGTTCACGGGTGTAACAGCGGTTTCTGATTGGATAGTTCCAGGTGTTCACGCGTGTAACAACGGTTCCTGATTGGATAGTTCCAGGTGTTCACGAGTGTGACAGTGGTTTCCGATTGGATAGTTCCAGGTGTTCATGCGTGTAACAGCGGTTTCCGATTGGATATTTCCAGGTGTTCACGCGTGTAACAGCGGTTTCCGATTGGATAGTTCCAGGTGTTCACGAGTGTGACAGTTGTTTCCGATGGGATTGTTCCAGGTGTTCACGGGTGTGACAGTGGTTTCCGATTGGATAGTTCCAGGTGTTCACACGTGTAACAGCGGTTTCTGATTGGATAGTTCCAGGTGTTCAGACGTGTAACAGTGGTTTCTGATTGGATAGTTCCAGGTGTTCACGCGTGTAACAGCGATTTCTGATTGGATAGTTCCAGGTGTTCACGCGTGTCACAACGGTTCAAGATTGGATAGTTCCAGGTGTTCAGACGTGTAACAGTGGTTTCTGATTGGATAGTTCCAGGTGTTCACGCGTGTAACAGTGGTTTCTGATTGGATAGTTCAAGGTGTTCACGGGTGTGACAATGGTTTCCGATTGGATAGTTCCAGGTGTTCACGCGTGTAACAGCAGTTTCTGATTGGATAGTTCCAGGTGTTCACGCGTGTAACAGCGTTTTCTGATTGGATAGTTCCAGGTGTTCACGCGTGTAACAACGGTTTCTGATTGGATAGTTCCAGGTGTTCACACGTGTAACAATGGTTTCCGATTGGATAGTTCCAGGTGTTCACGAGTGTGACAGTGGTTTCCGATTGGATTGTTCCAGGTGTTCACGGGTGTGACAGTGGTTTCCGATTGGATAGTTCCAGGTGTTCACGCGTGTAACAACGGTTCCTGATTGGATAGTTCCAGGTGTTCACACGTGTAACAACGGTTCAATATTGGATAGTTCCAGGTGTTCATACGTGTAACAGCGGTTTCTGATTGGATAGCTCCAGGTGTTCACACGTGTAACAGTGGTTTTCTATTGGATAGTTCCAGGTGTTCATGTGTGTAACAGCGGTTTCTGATTGGATAGTTCCAGGTGTTCAGATGTGTAACAACGGTTCCTGATTGGATAGTTCCAGGTGTTCAGACGTGTAACAGTGGTTTCTGATTGGATAGTTCCAGGTGTTCAGACGTGTAACAGTGGTTTTCGATTGGATAGTTCCAGGTGTTCACGCGTGTAACAACGGTTCCTGATTGGATAGTTCCAGGTGTTCACGAGTGTGACAGTGGTTTCCGATTGGATAGTTCCAGGTGTTCATGCGTGTAACAGCGGTTTCCGATTGGATAGTTCCAGGTGTTCACGCGTGTAACAGCGGTTTCCGATTGGATAGTTCCAGGTGTTCACGAGTGTGACAGTTGTTTCCGATGGGATTGTTCCAGGTGTTCACGGGTGTGACAGTGGTTTCGGATTGGATAGTTCCAGGTGTTCACGCGGGTAACAGCGGTTTCTGATTGGATAGTTCCAGGTGTTCAGACGTGTAACAGTGGTTTCTGATTGGATAGTTCCAGGTGTTCACGCGTGTAACAGCGGTTTCTGATTGGATAGTTCCAGGTGTTCACGCGTGTCACAACGGTTCAAGATTGGATAGTTCCAGGTGTTCAGACGTGTAACAGTGGTTTCTGATTGGATAGTTCCAGGTGTTCACGCGTGTAACAGTGGTTTCTGATTGGATAGTTCAAGGTGTTCACGGGTGTGACAATGGTTTCCGATTGGATAGTTCCAGGTGTTCACGCGTGTAACAGCAGTTTCTGATTGGATAGTTCCAGGTGTTCACGCGTGTAACAGCGTTTTCTGATTGGATAGTTCCAGGTGTTCAGATGTGTAACAACGGTTCCTGATTGGATAGTTCCAGGTGTTCACACGTGTAACAGCGGTTTCCGATTGGATAGTTCCAGGTTTTCAGAGGTGTAACAGTGGTTTCTGATTGGATAGTTCCAGGTGTTCAGACGTGTAACAGTGGTTTCATATTGGATAGTTCCAGGTGTTCAGACGTGTAACAGTGGTTTTCGATTGGATAGTTCCAGGTGTTCACACGTGTAACAGTGGTTTCCGATAGGATAGTTCCAGGTGTTAAAGCGTGTAACACCGGTTTCCGATTGGATAGTAAAAGGTGTTCAGACGTGTAACAGTGGTTTCCGATTGGATAGTTCCAGGTGTTCACGCGGGTAACAGCGGTTTCTGATTGGATAGTTCCAGGTGTTCACGCGTGTAACAACGGTTTCTGATTGGATAGTTCCAGGTGTTCACACGTGTAACAGTGGTTTCCGATTGTATAGTTCCAGGTGTTCATGCGTGTAACAGCGGTTTCCGATTGGATAGTTCCAGGTGTTCACGCGTGTAACAGCGGTTTCCTATTGGATAGTTCCAGGTGTTCATGCGTGTAACAGTGGTTTCTGATTGGATAGTTCCAGGTGTTCACGCGTGTAACAGTGGTTTCCGATTGGATTGTTCCAGGTGTTCACGGGTGTGACAGTGGTTTCCGATTGGATAGTTCCAGGTGTTCACGCGGGTAACAGCGGTTTCTGATTGGATAGTTCCAGGTGTTCACGCGTGTAACAACGGTTCCTGATTGGATAGTTCCAGGTGTTCACACGTGTAACAGTGGTTTCCGACTGGATAGTTCCAGGTGTTCATGCGTGTAACAGCGGTTTCCGATTGGATAGTTCCAGGTGTTCAGGCATGTAACAGTGGTTTCTGATTGGATAGTTCCAGGTGTTCACGCGTGTAACAACGGTTCCTGATTGGATAGTTCCAGGTGTTCACATGTGTAACAGTGGTTTCCGACTGGATAGTTCCAGGTGTTCATGCGTGTAACAGCGGTTTCCGATTGGATAGTTCCAGGTGTTCAGGCATGTAACAGTGGTTTCCGATTGGATAGTTCCAGGTGTTCACGCGTGTAACAGCGGTTTCTGATTGGATAGTTCCAGGTGTTCAGACGTGTAACAGCGGTTTCTGATTGGATAGTTCCAGGTGTTCAGACGTGTAACAGCGATTTCTGATTGGATAGTTCCAGGTGTTCACGCGTGTAACAGTGGTTTCTGATTGGATAGTTCCAGGTGTTCATGCGTGTAACAGCGGGTTCTGATTGGATAGTTCCAGGTGTTCAGACGTGTAACAGCGGGTTCTGATTGGATAGTTCCAGGTGTTCAGACGTGTAACAGTGGTTTCTGATTGGATAGTTCCAGGTGTTCACGCGTGTAACAGCGGTTTCTGATTGGATAGTTCCAGGTGTTCACGCGTGTAACAGCGGTTTCTGATTGGATAGTTCCAGGTGTTCACGCGTGTAACAACGGTTTCTGATTGGATAGTTCCAGGTGTTCACACGTGTAACAATGGTTTCCGATTGGATAGTTCCAGGTGTTCACGCGTGTAAGAGCGGTTTCCGATTGGATTGTTCCAGGTGTTCACGGGTGTGACAGTGGTTTCCGATTGGATAGTTCCAGGTGTTCACGCGTGTAACAACGGTTCCTGATTGGATAGTTCCAGGTGTTCACACGTGTAACAACGGTTCAATATTGGATAGTTCCAGGTGTTCATACGTGTAACAGCGGTTTCTGATTGGATAGTTCCAGGTGTTCACACGTGTAACAATGGTTTCCGATTGGATAGTCCAGGTGTTTATGCGTGTAACAGCGGTTTCTGATTGGATAGTTCCAGGTGTTCAGATGTGTAACAACGGTTCCTGATTGGATAGTTCCAGGTGTTCACACGTGTAACAGCGGTTTCCGATTGGATAGTTCCAGGTTTTCAGAGGTGTAACAGTGGTTTCTGATTGGATAGTTCCAGGTGTTCAGACGTGTAACAGTGGTTTCATATTGGATAGTTCCAGGTGTTCAGACGTGTAACAGTGGTTTTCGATTGGATAGTTCCAGGTGTTCACACGTGTAACAGTGGTTTCCGATTGGATAGTTCCAGGTGTTAAAGCGTGTAACACCGGTTTCCGATTGGATAGTAAAAGGTGTTCAGACGTGTAACAGTGGTTTCCGATTGGATTGTTCCAGGTGTTCACGGGTGTGACAGTGGTTTCCGATTGTATAGTTCCAGGTGTTCACGTGGGTAACAGCGGTTTCTGATTGGATAGTTCCAGGTGTTCACGCGTGTCACAACGGTTCAAGATTGGATAGTTCCAGGTGTTCACACGTGTAACAGCGGTTTCTGATTGGATAGTTCCAGGTGTTCACGCGTGTAACAGCGGTTTCCGATTGGATAGTTCCAGGTGTTCACGCGTGTAACAGCGGTTTCCGATTGGATAGTTCCAGGTGTTCACGCGTGTAACAGCGGTTTGCGATTGGATAGTTCCAGGTGTTCACGGGTGTGACAGTGGTTTCCGATTGGATAGTTCCAGGTGTTCACGCGTGTAACAGCGGTTTCTGATTGGATAGTTCCAGGTGTTCACGCGTGTAACAACGGTTTCTGATTGGATAGTTCCAGGTGTTCATGCGTGTAACAGTGGTATCTGATTGGATAGTTCCAGGTGTTCACGCGTGTAACAGTGGTTTCCGATTGGATTGTTCCAGGTGTTCAAGGGTGTGACAGTGGTTTCCGATTGGATAGTTCCAGGTGTTCACGCGGGTAACAGCGGTTTCTGATTGGATAGTTCCAGGTGTTCACGCGTGTAACAACGGTTCCTGATTGGATAGTTCCAGGTGTTCACACGTGTAACAGTGGTTTCCGACTGGATAGTTCCAGGTGTTCATGCGTGTAACAGCGGTTTCCGATTGGATAGTTCCAGGTGTTCACGCGTGTAACACCGGTTTCCGATTGGATAGTTCCAGGTATTCATGCGTGAAACAGCTGTTTCCGATTGGATAGTTCCAGGTGTTCACGCGGGTAACAGCGGATTCCGAGTAGATAGTTCCAGGTGTTCAGACGTGTAGCAGTGGTTTCGGATTGGATAGTTCCAGGTGTTCACGCGTGTAACAGCGGTTTCTGATTGGATAGTTCCAGGTGTTAACGCGTGTAACAGCGGTTTCTGATTGGATAGTTCCAGGTGTTCACGCGTGTAGCAACGGTTCAATATTGGATAGTTCCAGGTGTTCACGCGTGTAACAGCGGTTTCCAATTTGATAGTTCCAGGTGTTCAGACATGTAACAGTGGTTTCGGATTGGATAGTTCCAGGTGTTCAGACGTGTAACAGTGGTTTCTGATTGGATAGTTCCAGGTGTTCAGACGTGTAACAGTGGTTTCATATTGGATAGTTCCAGGTGTTCAGACGTGTAACAGTGGTTTTCGATTGGATAGTTCCAGGTGTTCACACGTGTAACAGTGGTTTCCGATTGGATAGTTCCAGGTGTTAAAGCGTGTAACACCGGTTTCCGATTGGATAGTAAAAGGTGTTCAGACGTGTAACAGTGGTTTCCGATTGGATTGTTCCAGGTGTTCACGGGTGTGACAGTGGTTTCCGATTGGATAGTTCCAGGTGTTCACGTGGGTAACAGCGGTTTCTGATTGGATAGTTCCAGGTGTTCACGCGTGTCACAACGGTTCAAGATTGGATAGTTCCAGGTGTTCACACGTGTAACAGCGGTTTCTGATTGGATAGTTCCAGGTGTTCACGCGTGTAACAGCGGATTCCGATTAGATAGTTCCAGGTGTTCAGACGTGTAGCAGTGGTTTCGGATTGGATATTTCCAGGTGTTCACGCCTGTAACAGTGGTTTAAGATTGGATAGTTCCAGGTGTTCACGCGTGTAACAGCGGTTTCCGATTGGATAGTTCCAGGTGTTCACGCGTGTAACAGCGGTTTCTGATTGGATAGTTCCAGGTGTTCACACGTGTAACAACGGTTTCTGATTGGATAGTTCCAGGTGTTCACACGTGTAACAGTGGTTTCCGATTGTATAGTTCCAGGTGTTCATGCGTGTAACAGCGGTTTCCGATTGGATAGTTCCAGGTGTTCACGCGTGTAACAGCGGTTTCTGATTGGATAGTTCCAGGTGTTCACGGGTGTGACAGTGGTTTCCGATTGGATAGTTCCAGGTGTTCACGCGTGTAACAGCGGTTTGCGATTGGATAGTTCCAGGTGTTCACGGGTGTGACAGTGGTTTCCGATTGGATAGTTCCAGGTGTTCACGCGTGTAACAGCGGTTTCTGATTGGATAGTTCCAGGTGTTCACGCGTGTAACAACGGTTTCTGATTGGATAGTTCCAGGTGTTCATGCGTGTAACAGTGGTATCTGATTGGATAGTTCCAGGTGTTCACGCGTGTAACAGTGGTTTCCGATTGGATTGTTCCAGGTGTTCAAGGGTGTGACAGTGGTTTCCGATTGGATAGTTCCAGGTGTTCACGCGGGTAACAGCGGTTTCTGATTGGATAGTTCCAGGTGTTCACGCGTGTAACAACGGTTCCTGATTGGATAGTTCCAGGTGTTCACACGTGTAACAGTGGTTTCCGACTGGATAGTTCCAGGTGTTCATGCGTGTAACAGCGGTTTCCGATTGGATAGTTCCAGGTGTTCACGCGTGTAACACCGGTTTCCGATTGGATAGTTCCAGGTATTCATGCGTGAAACAGCTGTTTCCGATTGGATAGTTCCAGGTGTTCACGCGGGTAACAGCGGATTCCGAGTAGATAGTTCCAGGTGTTCAGACGTGTAGCAGTGGTTTCGGATTGGATAGTTCCAGGTGTTCACGCGTGTAACAGCGGTTTCTGATTGGATAGTTCCAGGTGTTAACGCGTGTAACAGCGGTTTCTGATTGGATAGTTCCAGGTGTTCACGCGTGTAACACCGGTTTCCGATTGGATAGTTCCAGGTGTTCAGACGTGTAACAGTGGTTTCTGATTGGATAGTTCCAGGTGTTCACGCGTGTAACAGCGGTTTCTGATTGGATAGTTCCAGGTGTTCACGCGTGTAGCAACGGTTCAATATTGGATAGTTCCAGGTGTTCACGCGTGTAACAGCGGTTTCCAATTTGATAGTTCCAGGTGTTCAGACATGTAACAGTGGTTTCGGATTGGATAGTTCCAGGTGTTCAGACGTGTAACAGTGGTTTCTGATTGGATAGTTCCAGGTGTTCACGTGTGTAACAGCAGTTTCTGATTAGATAGTTCCAGGTGTTCACGCGTGTAACAATGGTTCCTGATTGGATAGTTCCAGGGGTTCACGCGTGTAACAGCGGTTTCCGATTGGATAGTTCCAGGTGTTCACGGGTGTAACAGCGGTTTCTGATTGGATAGTTCCAGGTGTTCACGCGTGTAACAACGGTTCCTGATTGGATAGTTCCAGGTGTTCACGAGTGTGACAGTGGTTTCCGATTGGATAGTTCCAGGTGTTCATGCGTGTAACAGCGGTTTCCGATTGGATATTTCCAGGTGTTCACGCGTGTAACAGCGGTTTCCGATTGGATAGTTCCAGGTGTTCACGAGTGTGACAGTTGTTTCCGATGGGATTGTTCCAGGTGTTCACGGGTGTGACAGTGGTTTCCGATTGGATAGTTCCAGGTGTTCACGCGGGTAACAGCGGTTTCTGATTGGATAGTTCCAGGTGTTCAGACGTGTAACAGTGGTTTCTGATTGGATAGTTCCAGGTGTTCACGCGTGTAACAGCGATTTCTGATTGGATAGTTCCAGGTGTTCACGCGTGTAACAACGGTTCAAGATTGGATAGTTCCAGGTGTTCACGAGTGTGACAGTGGTTTCCGATTGGATAGTTCCAGGTGTTCATGCGTGTAACAGCGGTTTCCGATTGGATAGTTCCAGGTGTTCACGCGTGTAACAGCGGTTTCCGATTGGATAGTTCCAGGTGTTCACGAGTGTGACAGTTGTTTCCGATGGGATTGTTCCAGGTGTTCACGGGTGTGACAGTGGTTTCCGATTGGATAGTTCCAGGTGTTCACGCGGGTAACAGCGGTTTCTGATTGGATAGTTCCAGGTGTTCAGACGTGTAACAGTGGTTTCTGATTGGATAGTTCCAGGTGTTCACGCGTGTAACAGCGATTTCTGATTGGATAGTTCCAGGTGTTCACGCGTGTAACAACGGTTCAAGATTGGATAGTTCCAGGTGTTCACGAGTGTGACAGTGGTTTCCGATTGGATAGTTCCAGGTGTTCATGCGTGTAACAGCGGTTTCCGATTGGATAGTTCCAGGTGTTCACGCGTGTAACAGCGGTTTCCGATTGGATAGTTCCAGGTGTTCACGAGTGTGACAGTTGTTTCCGATGGGATTGTTCCAGGTGTTCACGGGTGTGACAGTGGTTTCCGATTGGATAGTTCCAGGTGTTCACGCGGGTAACAGCGGTTTCTGATTGGATAGTTCCAGGTGTTCAGACGTGTAACAGTGGTTTCTGATTGGATAGTTCCAGGTGTTCAGACGTGTAACAGTGGTTTCTGATTGGATAGTTCCAGGTGTTCACGCGTGTAACAGCGGTTTCTGATTGGATAGTTCCAGGTGTTCACGCGTGTCACAACGGTTCAAGATTGGATAGTTCCAGGTGTTCAGACGTGTAACAGTGGTTTCTGATTGGATAGTTCAAGGTGTTCACGGGTGTGACAATGGTTTCCGATTGGATAGTTCCAGGTGTTCACGCGTGTAACAGCAGTTTCTGATTGGATAGTTCCAGGTGTTCACGCGTGTAACAGCGTTTTCTGATTGGATAGTTCCAGGTGTTCAGATGTGTAACAACGGTTCCTGATTGGATAGTTCCAGGTGTTCACACGTGTAACAGCGGTTTCCGATTGGATAGTTCCAGGTTTTCAGAGGTGTAACAGTGGTTTCTGATTGGATAGTTCCAGGTGTTCAGACGTGTAACAGTGGTTTCATATTGGATAGTTCCAGGTGTTCAGACGTGTAACAGTGGTTTTCGATTGGATAGTTCCAGGTGTTCACACGTGTAACTGTGGTTTCCGATTGGATAGTTCCAGGTGTTAAAGCGTGTAACACCGGTTTCCGATTGGATAGTAAAAGGTGTTCAGACGTGTAACAGTGGTTTCCGATTGGATTGTTCCAGGTGTTCACGGGTGTAACAGTGGTTTCCGATTGGATAGTTCCAGGTGTTCACGCGGGTAACAGCGGTTTCTGATTGGATAGTTCCAGGTGTTCACGCGTGTCACAACGGTTCAAGATTGGATAGTTCCAGGTGTTCACACGTGTAACAGCGGTTTCTGATTGGATAGTTCCAGGTGTTCACGCGTGTAACAGCGGATTCCGATTAGATAGTTCCAGGTGTTCAGACGTGTAGCAGTGGTTTCGGATTGGATAGTTCCAGGTGTTCACACGTGTAACAGTGGTTTCAGATTGGATAGTTCCAGGTGTTCACGCGTGTAACAGCGGTTTCCGATTGGATAGTTCCAGGTGTTCACGGGTGTGACAGTGGTTTCCGATTGGATAGTTCCAGGTGTTCACGCGTGTAACAGCGGTTTCTGATTGGATAGTTCCAGGTGTTCACGCGTGTAACAACGGTTTCTGATTGGATAGTTCCAGGTGTTCACACGTGTAACAGTGGTTTCCGATTGTATAGTTCCAGGTGTTCATGCGTGTAACAGCGGTTTCCGATTGGATAGTTCCAGGTGTTCACGCGTGTAACAGCGGTTTCCTATTGGATAGTTCCAGGTGTTCATGCGTGTAACAGTGGTTTCCGATTGGATAGTTCCAGGTGTTCACGCGGGTAACAGCGGTTTCTGATTGGATAGTTCCAGGTGTTCACGCGTGTAACAGTGGTTTCCGACTGGATAGTTCCAGGTGTTCATGCGTGTAACAGCGGTTTCCGACTGGATAGTTCCAGGTGTTCATGCGTGTAACAGCGGTTTCCGATTGGATAGTTCCAGGTGTTCAGGCATGTAACAGTGGTTTCTGATTGGATAGTTCCAGGTGTTCACGCGTGTAACAACGGTTCCTGATTGGATAGTTCCAGGTGTTCACACGTGTAACAGTGGTTTCCGACTGGATATTTCCAGGTGTTCATGCGTGTAACAGCGGTTTCCGATTGGATAGTTCCAGGTGTTCAGGCATGTAACAGTGGTTTCCGATTGGATAGTTCCAGGTGTTCACGCGTGTAACAGCGGTTTCTGATTGGATAGTTCCAGGTGTTCAGACGTGTAACAGCGGTTTCTGATTGGATAGTTCCAGGTGTTCAGACGTGTAACAGCGATTTCTGATTGGATAGTTCCAGGTGTTCACGTGTGTAACAACGGTTTCTGATTGGATAGTTCCAGGTGTTCATGCGTGTAACAGCGGTTTCTGATTGGATAGTTCCAGGTGTTCAGACGTGTAACAGTGGTTTCTGATTGGATAGTTCCAGGTGTTCACGCGTGTAACAGCGGTTTCTGATTGGATAGTTCCAGGTGTTCACGCGTGTAACAGCGGTTTCTGATTGGATAGTTCCAGGTGTTCACGCGTGTCACAACACTTCAAGATTGGATAGTTCCAGGTGTTCACGCGTGTAACAGCGTTTTCTGATTGGATAGTTCCAGGTGTTCACGCGTGTAACAACGGTTTCTGATTGGATAGTTCCAGGTGTTCACACGTGTAACAATGGTTTCCGATTGGATAGTTCCAGGTGTTCACGCGTGTAAGAGCGGTTTCCGATTGGATAGTTCCAGGTGTTCACGAGTGTGACAGTGGTTTCCGATTGGATTGTTCCAGGTGTTCACGGGTGTGACAGTGGTTTCCGATTGGATAGTTCCAGGTGTTCACGCGTGTAACAACGGTTCCTGATTGGATAGTTCCAGGTGTTCACACGTGTAACAACGGTTCAATATTGGATAGTTCCAGGTGTTCATACGTGTAACAGCGGTTTCTGATTGGATAGTTCCAGGTGTTCACACGTGTAACAATGGTTTCCGATTGGATAGTCCAGGTGTTTATGCGTGTAACAGCGGTTTCTGATTGGATAGTTCCAGGTGTTCAGATGTGTAACAACGGTTCCTGATTGGATAGTTCCAGGTGTTCACACGTGTAACAGCGGTTTCCGATTGGATAGTTCCAGGTTTTCAGAGGTGTAACAGTGGTTTCTGATTGGATAGTTCCAGGTGTTCAGACGTGTAACAGTGGTTTCATATTGGATAGTTCCAGGTGTTCAGACGTGTAACAGTGGTTTTCGATTGGATAGTTCCAGGTGTTCACACGTGTAACAGTGGTTTCCGATTGGATAGTTCCAGGTGTTAAAGCGTGTAACACCGGTTTCCGATTGGATAGTAAAAGGTGTTCAGACGTGTAACAGTGGTTTCCGATTGGATTGT
Source organism: Colius striatus (assembly GCF_028858725.1). Taxonomy (NCBI): domain Eukaryota; kingdom Metazoa; phylum Chordata; class Aves; order Coliiformes; family Coliidae; genus Colius; species Colius striatus. Next base: position 487,084 of record NC_084768.1, read on the forward strand.
TCCAGGTGTTCACGGGTGTGACAGTGGTTTCCGATTGGATAGTTCCAGGTGTTCACGTGGGTAACAGCGGTTTCTGATTGGATAGTTCCAGGTGTTCACGCGTGTCACAACGGTTCAAGATTGGATAGTTCCAGGTGTTCACACGTGTAACAGCGGTTTCTGATTGGATAGTTCCAGGTGTTCACGCGTGTAACAGCGGATTCCGATTAGATAGTTCCAGGTGTTCAGACGTGTAGCAGTGGTTTCGGATTGGATATTTCCAGGTGTTCACACGTGTAACAGTGGTTTAAGATTGGATAGTTCCAGGTGTTCACGCGTGTAACAGCGGTTTCCGATTGGATAGTTCCAGGTGTTAACGGGTGTGACAGTGGTTTCCGATTGGATAGTTCCAGGTGTTCACGCGTGTAACAGCGGTTTCTGATTGGATAGTTCCAGGTGTTCACACGTGTAACAGTGGTTTCCGATTGTATAGTTCCAGGTGTTCATGCGTGTAACAGCGGTTTCCGATTGGATAGTTCCAGGTGTTCACGCGTGTAACAGCGGTTTCTGATTGGATAGTTCCAGGTGTTCACGGGTGTGACAGTGGTTTCCGATTGGATAGTTCCAGGTGTTCACGCGTGTAACAGCGGTTTGCGATTGGATAGTTCCAGGTGTTCACGCGTGTAACAGCGGTTTCTGATTGGATAGTTCCAGGTGTTCACGGGTGTGACAGTGGTTTCCGATTGGATAGTTCCAGGTGTTCACGCGTGTAACAGCGGTTTGCGATTGGATAGTTCCAGGTGTTCACGGGTGTGACAGTGGTTTCCGATTGGATAGTTCCAGGTGTTCACGCGTGTAACAGCGGTTTCTGATTGGATAGTTCCAGGTGTTCACGCGTGTAACAACGGTTTCTGATTGGATAGTTCCAGGTGTTCATGCGTGTAACAGTGGTATCTGATTGGATAGTTCCAGGTGTTCACGCGTGTAACAGTGGTTTCCGATTGGATTGTTCCAGGTGTTCAAGGGTGTGACAGTGGTTTCCGATTGGATAGTTCCAGGTGTTCACGCGGGTAACAGCGGTTTCTGATTGGATAGTTCCAGGTGTTCACGCGTGTAACAACGGTTCCTGATTGGATAGTTCCAGGTGTTCACACGTGTAACAGTGGTTTCCGACTGGATAGTTCCAGGTGTTCATGCGTGTAACAGCGGTTTCCGATTGGATAGTTCCAGGTGTTCACGCGTGTAACACCGGTTTCCGATTGGATAGTTCCAGGTATTCACGCGTGAAACAGCTGTTTCCGATTGGATAGTTCCAGGTGTTCACGCGGGTAACAGCGGATTCCGAGTAGATAGTTCCAGGTGTTCAGACGTGTAGCAGTGGTTTCGGATTGGATAGTTCCAGGTGTTCACGCGTGTAACAGCGGTTTCTGATTGGATAGTTCCAGGTGTTAACGCGTGTAACAGCGGTTTCTGATTGAATAGTTCCAGGTGTTCACGCGTGTAACAACGGTTCCTGATTGGATAGTTCCAGGTGTTCACGCGTGTAACAGCGGTTTCCGATTGGATAGTTCCAGGTGTTCACGTGTGTGACAGTGGTTTCCGATTGGATAGTTCCAGGTGTTCACGCCTGTAACAGCGGTTTCTGATTGGATAGTTCCAGGTGTTCACGCGTGTAACAGCGTTTTCTGATTGGATAGTTCCAGGTGTTCACGCGTGTAACAACGGTTTCTGATTGGATAGTTCCAGGTGTTCACACGTGTAACAGTGGTTTCCGATTGGATAGTTCCAGGTGTTCACGGGTGTGACAGTGGTTTCCGATTGGATAGTTCCAGGTGTTCACGCGGGTAACAGCGGATTCCGAGTAGATAGTTCCAGGTGTTCAGACGTGTAGCGGTGGTTTCGGATTGGATAGTTCCAGGTGTTCACGCGTGTAACAGTGGTTTCAGATTGGATAGTTCCAGGTGTTCACGCGTGTAACAGCGGTTTCCGATTGGATAGTTCCAGGTGTTCACGGGTGTGACAGTGGTTTCCGATTGGATAGTTCCACGTGTTCACGCGTGTAACAGCGGTTTCTGATTGGATAGTTCCAGGTGTTCACGCGTGTAACAACGGTTTCTGATTGGATAGTTCCAGGTGTTCACACGTGTAACAGTGGTTTCCGATTGGATAGTTCCAGGTGTTCATGCGTGTAACAGCGGTTTCCGATTGGATAGTTCCAGGTGTTCACGCGTGTAACAGCAGTTTCCTATTGAATAGTTCCAGGTGTTCATGCGTGTAACAGCGGTTTCCGATTGGATAGTTCCAGGTGTTCAGGCGTGTAACAGTGGTTTCTGATTGGATAGTTCCAGGTGTTCATGCGTGTAACAGCGGTTTCTGAATGGATAGTTCCAGGTGTTCACGCGTGTCACAACGGTTCAAGATTGGATAGTTCCAGGTGTTCACGCGTGTAACAGCGGATTCCGATTAGATAGTTCCAGGTGTTCAGACATGTAACAGTGGTTTCTGATTGGATAGTTCCAGGTGTTCACGCGTGTAACAGTGGTTTCGGATTGGATAGTTCCAGGTGTTCAGACGTGTAACAGTGGTTTCTGATTGGATAGTTCCAGGTGTTCACGCCTGTAACAGCGGTTTCCGATTGGATAGTTCCAGGTGTTCACGCGTGTAACAGCGGTTCCTGATTTGATAGTTCCAGGTGTTCACGCGTGTGACAGTGGTTTCCGATTGGATAGTTCCAGGTGTTCACGCGTGTAACACCGGTTTCCGATTGGATAGTTCCAGGTTTTCACGCGTGAAACAGCTGTTTCCGATTGGATAGTTCCAGGTGTTCACGGGTGTGACAGTCGTTTCCGATTGGATAGTTCCAGGTGTTCACGGGTGTGACAGTGGTTTCCGATTGGATAGTTCCAGGTGTTCACGCGTGTAACAGCGGTTTCTGATTGGATAGTTCCAGGTGTTAACGCGTGTAACAGCGGTTTCTGATTGGATAGTTCCAGGTGTTCACACGTGTAACAGTGGTTTTCTATTGGATAGTTCCAGGTGTTCATGCGTGTAACAGCGGTTTCTGATTGGATAGTTCCAGGTGTTCACGCGTGTAACAGTGGTTTCTCATTGGATAGTTCCAGGCGTTCACGCGTGTAACAACGGTTCCTGATTGGATAATTCCAGGTGTTCACACGTGTAACAGCGCTTCCTGATTAGATAGTTCCAGGTGTTCACACGTGTAACAGTGGTTTCCGATTGGATAGTTCCAGGTGTTCACGCGTGTAACACCGGTTTCCGATTGGATAGTTCCAGGTGTTCAGACGTGTAACAGCGGTTTCCTGTTGGATAGTTCCAGGTGTTCAGACGTGTAACAGTGGTTTCTGATTGGATAGTTCCAGCTGTTCACGCGGGTAACAGCGGTTTCTGATTGGATAGTTCCAGGTGTTCACGCGTGTAACAACGGTTCAATATTGGATAGTTCCAGGTGTTCAGACGTGTAACAGTGGTTTCCGATTGGATAGTTACAGGTGTTCAGACGTGTAACAGCGGTTTCCGATTGGATAGTTCCAGGTGTTCACGCGTGTAACAGTGGTTTCGGATTGGATAGTTCCAGGTGTTCACGCGTGTAACAGCGGTTCCTGATTGGATAGTTCCAGGTGTTCACGCGTGTAACAGTGGTTTCGGATTGGATAGTTCCAGGTGTTCAGACGTGTAACAGCGGTTTCTGATTGGATAGTTCCAGGTGTTCAGACGTGTAACAGCGGTTTCTGATTGGATAGTTCCAGGTGTTCAGACATGTAACAGTGGTTTCTGATTGGATAGTTCCAGGTGTTCACGCGTGTAACAGTGGTTTCTGATTGGATAGTTCCAGGTGTTAACGCGTGTAACAGCGGGTTCTGATTGGATAGTTCCAGGTGTTCAGACGTGTAACAGTGGTTTCTGATTGGATAGTTCCAGGTGTTCACGCGTGTAACAGCGGTTTCTGATTGGATAGTTCCAGGTGTTCACGCGTGTAACAGCGGTTTCTGATTGGATAGTTCCAGGTGTTCACGCGTGTCACAACGGTTCAAGATTGGATAGTTCCAGGTGTTCACGCGTGTAACAGCGGATTCCGATTAGATAGTTTCAGGTGTTCAGACATGTAACAGTGGTTTCTGATTGGATAGTTCCAGGTGTTCACGCGTGTAACAGCGGTTTCTGATTGGATAGTTCCAGGTGTTCACGCGTGTAACAACGGTTTCTGATTGGATAGTTCCAGGTGTTCACACGTGTAACAATGGTCTCCGATTGGATAGTTCCAGGTGTTCACGCGTGTAAGAGCGGTTTCCGATTGGATAGTTCCAGGTGTTCACGAGTGTGACAGTGGTTTCCGATTGGATTGTTCCAGGTGTTCACGGGTGTGACAGTGGTTTCCGATTGGATAGTTCCAGGTGTTCACGCGTGTAACAACGGTTCCTGATTGGATAGTTCCAGGTGTTCACACGTGTAACAACGGTTCAATATTGGATAGTTCCAGGTGTTCATACGTGTAACAGCGGTTTCTGATTGGATAGTTCCAGGTGTTCACACGTGTAACAATGGTTTCCGATTGGATAGTCCAGGTGTTTATGCGTGTAACAGCGGTTTCTGATTGGATAGTTCCAGGTGTTCAGATGTGTAACAACGGTTCCTGATTGGATAGTTCCAGGTGTTCACACGTGTAACAGCGGTTTCCGATTGGATAGTTCCAGGTTTTCAGAGGTGTAACAGTGGTTTCTGATTGGATAGTTCCAGGTGTTCAGACGTGTAACAGTGGTTTCATATTGGATAGTTCCAGGTGTTCAGACGTGTAACAGTGGTTTTCGATTGGATAGTTCCAGGTGTTCACACGTGTAACAGTGGTTTCCGATTGGATAGTTCCAGGTGTTAAAGCGTGTAACACCGGTTTCCGATTGGATAGTAAAAGGTGTTCAGACGTGTAACAGTGGTTTCCGATTGGATTGTTCCAGGTGTTCACGGGTGTGACAGTGGTTTCCGATTGGATAGTTCCAGGTGTTCACGTGGGTAACAGCGGTTTCTGATTGGATAGTTCCAGGTGTTCACGCGTGTCACAACGGTTCAAGATTGGATAGTTCCAGGTGTTCACACGTGTAACAGCGGTTTCTGATTGGATAGTTCCAGGTGTTCACGCGTGTAACACCGGTTTCCGATTGGATAGTTCCAGGTATTCATGCGTGAAACAGCTGTTTCCGATTGGATAGTTCCAGGTGTTCACGCGGGTAACAGCGGATTCCGAGTAGATAGTTCCAGGTGTTCAGACGTGTAGCAGTGGTTTCGGATTGGATAGTTCCAGGTGTTCACGCGTGTAACAGCGGTTTCTGATTGGATAGTTCCAGGTGTTAACGCGTGTAACAGCGGTTTCTGATTGGATAGTTCCAGGTGTTCACGCGTGTAACACCGGTTTCCGATTGGATAGTTCCAGGTGTTCAGACGTGTAACAGTGGTTTCTGATTGGATAGTTCCAGGTGTTCACGCGTGTAACAGCGGTTTCTGATTGGATAGTTCCAGGTGTTCACGCGTGTAGCAACGGTTCAATATTGGATAGTTCCAGGTGTTCACGCGTGTAACAGCGGTTTCCAATTTGATAGTTCCAGGTGTTCAGACATGTAACAGTGGTTTCGGATTGGATAGTTCCAGGTGTTCAGACGTGTAACAGTGGTTTCTGATTGGATAGTTCCAGGTGTTCACGTGTGTAACAGCAGTTTCTGATTAGATAGTTCCAGGTGTTCACGCGTGTAACAATGGTTCCTGATTGGATAGTTCCAGGGGTTCACGCGTGTAACAGCGGTTTCCGATTGGATAGTTCCAGGTGTTCACGGGTGTAACAGCGGTTTCTGATTGGATAGTTCCAGGTGTTCACGCGTGTAACAACGGTTCCTGATTGGATAGTTCCAGGTGTTCACGAGTGTGACAGTGGTTTCCGATTGGATAGTTCCAGGTGTTCATGCGTGTAACAGCGGTTTCCGATTGGATATTTCCAGGTGTTCACGCGTGTAACAGCGGTTTCCGATTGGATAGTTCCAGGTGTTCACGAGTGTGACAGTTGTTTCCGATGGGATTGTTCCAGGTGTTCACGGGTGTGACAGTGGTTTCCGATTGGATAGTTCCAGGTGTTCACGCGGGTAACAGCGGTTTCTGATTGGATAGTTCCAGGTGTTCAGACGTGTAACAGTGGTTTCTGATTGGATAGTTCCAGGTGTTCACGCGTGTAACAGCGATTTCTGATTGGATAGTTCCAGGTGTTCACGCGTGTAACAACGGTTCAAGATTGGATAGTTCCAGGTGTTCACGAGTGTGACAGTGGTTTCCGATTGGATAGTTCCAGGTGTTCATGCGTGTAACAGCGGTTTCCGATTGGATAGTTCCAGGTGTTCACGCGTGTAACAGCGGTTTCCGATTGGATAGTTCCAGGTGTTCACGAGTGTGACAGTTGTTTCCGATGGGATTGTTCCAGGTGTTCACGGGTGTGACAGTGGTTTCCGATTGGATAGTTCCAGGTGTTCACGCGGGTAACAGCGGTTTCTGATTGGATAGTTCCAGGTGTTCAGACGTGTAACAGTGGTTTCTGATTGGATAGTTCCAGGTGTTCAGACGTGTAACAGTGGTTTCTGATTGGATAGTTCCAGGTGTTCACGCGTGTAACAGCGGTTTCTGATTGGATAGTTCCAGGTGTTCACGCGTGTCACAACGGTTCAAGATTGGATAGTTCCAGGTGTTCAGACGTGTAACAGTGGTTTCTGATTGGATAGTTCCAGGTGTTCACGCGTGTAACAGTGGTTTCTGATTGGATAGTTCAAGGTGTTCACGGGTGTGACAATGGTTTCCGATTGGATAGTTCCAGGTGTTCACGCGTGTAACAGCAGTTTCTGATTGGATAGTTCCAGGTGTTCACGCGTGTAACAGCGTTTTCTGATTGGATAGTTCCAGGTGTTCAGATGTGTAACAACGGTTCCTGATTGGATAGTTCCAGGTGTTCACACGTGTAACAGCGGTTTCCGATTGGATAGTTCCAGGTGTTCACACGTGTAACAGCGGTTTCTGATTGGATAGTTCCAGGTGTTCACGCGTGTAACAGCGGATTCCGATTAGATAGTTCCAGGTGTTCAGACGTGTAGCAGTGGTTTCGGATTGGATATTTCCAGGTGTTCACGCGTGTAACAGTGGTTTAAGATTGGATAGTTCCAGGTGTTCACGCGTGTAACAGCGGTTTCCGATTGGATATTTCCAGGTGTTCACGCGTGTAACAGCGGTTTCTGATTGGATAGTTCCAGGTGTTCACGCGTGTAACAACGGTTTCTGATTGGATAGTTCCAGGTGTTCACGCGTGTAACAACGGTTTCTGATTGGATAGTTCCAGGTGTTCATGCGTGTAACAGTGGTATCTGATTGGATAGTTCCAGGTGTTCACGCGTGTAACAGTGGTTTCCGATTGGATTGTTCCAGGTGTTCAAGGGTGTGACAGTGGTTTCCGATTGGATAGTTCCAGGTGTTCACGCGGGTAACAGCGGTTTCTGATTGGATAGTTCCAGGTGTTCACGCGTGTAACAACGGTTCCTGATTGGATAGTTCCAGGTGTTCACACGTGTAACAGTGGTTTCCGACTGGATAGTTCCAGGTGTTCATGCGTGTAACAGCGGTTTCCGATTGGATAGTTCCAGGTGTTCACGCGTGTAACACCGGTTTCCGATTGGATAGTTCCAGGTATTCATGCGTGAAACAGCTGTTTCCGATTGGATAGTTCCAGGTGTTCACGCGGGTAACAGCGGATTCCGAGTAGATAGTTCCAGGTGTTCAGACGTGTAGCAGTGGTTTCGGATTGGATAGTTCCAGGTGTTCACGCGTGTAACAGCGGTTTCTGATTGGATAGTTCCAGGTGTTAACGCGTGTAACAGCGGTTTCTGATTGGATAGTTCCAGGTGTTCACGCGTGTAACACCGGTTTCCGATTGGATAGTTCCAGGTGTTCAGACGTGTAACAGTGGTTTCTGATTGGATAGTTCCAGGTGTTCACGCGTGTAACAGCGGTTTCTGATTGGATAGTTCCAGGTGTTCACGCGTGTAGCAACGGTTCAATATTGGATAGTTCCAGGTGTTCACGCGTGTAACAGCGGTTTCCAATTTGATAGTTCCAGGTGTTCAGACATGTAACAGTGGTTTCGGATTGGATAGTTCCAGGTGTTCAGACGTGTAACAGTGGTTTCTGATTGGATAGTTCCAGGTGTTCACGTGTGTAACAGCAGTTTCTGATTAGATAGTTCCAGGTGTTCACGCGTGTAACAATGGTTCCTGATTGGATAGTTCCAGGGGTTCACGCGTGTAACAGCGGTTTCCGATTGGATAGTTCCAGGTGTTCACGGGTGTAACAGCGGTTTCTGATTGGATAGTTCCAGGTGTTCACGCGTGTAACAACGGTTCCTGATTGGATAGTTCCAGGTGTTCACGAGTGTGACAGTGGTTTCCGATTGGATAGTTCCAGGTGTTCATGCGTGTAACAGCGGTTTCCGATTGGATATTTCCAGGTGTTCACGCGTGTAACAGCGGTTTCCGATTGGATAGTTCCAGGTGTTCACGAGTGTGACAGTTGTTTCCGATGGGATTGTTCCAGGTGTTCACGGGTGTGACAGTGGTTTCCGATTGGATAGTTCCAGGTGTTCACGCGGGTAACAGCGGTTTCTGATTGGATAGTTCCAGGTGTTCAGACGTGTAACAGTGGTTTCTGATTGGATAGTTCCAGGTGTTCACGCGTGTAACAGCGATTTCTGATTGGATAGTTCCAGGTGTTCACGCGTGTAACAACGGTTCAAGATTGGATAGTTCCAGGTGTTCACGAGTGTGACAGTGGTTTCCGATTGGATAGTTCCAGGTGTTCATGCGTGTAACAGCGGTTTCCGATTGGATAGTTCCAGGTGTTCACGCGTGTAACAGCGGTTTCCGATTGGATAGTTCCAGGTGTTCACGAGTGTGACAGTTGTTTCCGATGGGATTGTTCCAGGTGTTCACGGGTGTGACAGTGGTTTCCGATTGGATAGTTCCAGGTGTTCACGCGGGTAACAGCGGTTTCTGATTGGATAGTTCCAGGTGTTCAGACGTGTAACAGTGGTTTCTGATTGGATAGTTCCAGGTGTTCAGACGTGTAACAGTGGTTTCTGATTGGATAGTTCCAGGTGTTCACGCGTGTAACAGCGGTTTCTGATTGGATAGTTCCAGGTGTTCACGCGTGTCACAACGGTTCAAGATTGGATAGTTCCAGGTGTTCAGACGTGTAACAGTGGTTTCTGATTGGATAGTTCCAGGTGTTCACGCGTGTAACAGTGGTTTCTGATTGGATAGTTCAAGGTGTTCACGGGTGTGACAATGGTTTCCGATTGGATAGTTCCAGGTGTTCACGCGTGTAACAGCAGTTTCTGATTGGATAGTTCCAGGTGTTCACGCGTGTAACAGCGTTTTCTGATTGGATAGTTCCAGGTGTTCAGATGTGTAACAACGGTTCCTGATTGGATAGTTCCAGGTGTTCACACGTGTAACAGCGGTTTCCGATTGGATAGTTCCAGGTTTTCAGAGGTGTAACAGTGGTTTCTGATTGGATAGTTCCAGGTGTTCAGACGTGTAACAGTGGTTTCATATTGGATAGTTCCAGGTGTTCAGACGTGTAACAGTGGTTTTCGATTGGATAGTTCCAGGTGTTCACACGTGTAACAGTGGTTTCCGATTGGATAGTTCCAGGTGTTAAAGCGTGTAACACCGGTTTCCGATTGGATAGTAAAAGGTGTTCAGACGTGTAACAGTGGTTTCCGATTGGATTGTTCCAGGTGTTCACGGGTGTAACAGTGGTTTCCGATTGGATAGTTCCAGGTGTTCACGCGGGTAACAGCGGTTTCTGATTGGATAGTTCCAGGTGTTCACGCGTGTCACAACGGTTCAAGATTGGATAGTTCCAGGTGTTCACACGTGTAACAGCGGTTTCTGATTGGATAGTTCCAGGTGTTCACGCGTGTAACAGCGGATTCCGATTAGATAGTTCCAGGTGTTCAGACGTGTAGCAGTGGTTTCGGATTGGATAGTTCCAGGTGTTCACACGTGTAACAGTGGTTTCAGATTGGATAGTTCCAGGTGTTCACGCGTGTAACAGCGGTTTCCGATTGGATAGTTCCAGGTGTTCACGGGTGTGACAGTGGTTTCCGATTGGATAGTTCCAGGTGTTCACGCGTGTAACAGCGGTTTCTGATTGGATAGTTCCAGGTGTTCACGCGTGTAACAACGGTTTCTGATTGGATAGTTCCAGGTGTTCACACGTGTAACAGTGGTTTCCGATTGTATAGTTCCAGGTGTTCATGCGTGTAACAGCGGTTTCCGATTGGATAGTTCCAGGTGTTCACGCGTGTAACAGCGGTTTCCTATTGGATAGTTCCAGGTGTTCATGCGTGTAACAGTGGTTTCTGATTGGATAGTTCCAGGTGTTCACGCGTGTAACAGTGGTTTCCGATTGGATTGTTCCAGGTGTTCACGGGTGTGACAGTGGTTTCCGATTGGATAGTTCCAGGTGTTCACGCGTGTAACAGTGGTTTCTGATTGGATAGTTCCAGGTGTTCACGCGTGTAACAACGGTTCCTGATTGGATAGTTCCAGGTGTTCACACGTGTAACAGTGGTTTCCGACTGGATAGTTCCAGGTGTTCATGCGTGTAACAGCGGTTTCCGATTGGATAGTTCCAGGTGTTCAGGCATGTAACAGTGGTTTCTGATTGGATAGTTCCAGGTGTTCACGCGTGTAACAACGGTTCCTGATTGGATAGTTCCAGGTGTTCACACGTGTAACAGTGGTTTCCGACTGGATATTTCCAGGTGTTCATGCGTGTAACAGCGGTTTCCGATTGGATAGTTCCAGGTGTTCAGGCATGTAACAGTGGTTTCCGATTGGATAGTTCCAGGTGTTCACGCGTGTAACAGCGGTTTCTGATTGGATAGTTCCAGGTGTTCAGACGTGTAACAGCGGTTTCTGATTGGATAGTTCCAGGTGTTCAGACGTGTAACAGTGGTTTCTGATTGGATAGTTCCAGGTGTTCACGCGTGTAACAGCGGTTTCTGATTGGATAGTTCCAGGTGTTCACGCGTGTAACAGCGGTTTCTGATTGGATAGTTCCAGGTGTTCACGCGTGTCACAACACTTCAAGATTGGATAGTTCCAGGTGTTCACGCGTGTAACAGCGTTTTCTGATTGGATAGTTCCAGGTGTTCACGCGTGTAACAACGGTTTCTGATTGGATAGTTCCAGGTGTTCACACGTGTAACAATGGTTTCCGATTGGATAGTTCCAGGTGTTCACGCGTGTAACAGCGGTTTCCGATTGGATAGTTCCAGGTGTTCACGAGTGTGACAGTGGTTTCCGATTGGATTGTTCCAGGTGTTCACGGGTGTGACAGTGGTTTCCGATTGGATAGTTCCAGGTGTTCACGCGTGTAACAACGGTTCCTGATTGGATAGTTCCAGGTGTTCACACGTGTAACAACGGTTCAATATTGGATAGTTCCAGGTGTTCATACGTGTAACAGCGGTTTCTGATTGGATAGTTCCAGGTGTTCACACGTGTAACAATGGTTTCCGATTGGATAGTCCAGGTGTTTATGCGTGTAACAGCGGTTTCTGATTGGATAGTTCCAGGTGTTCAGATGTGTAACAACGGTTCCTGATTGGATAGTTCCAGGTGTTCACACGTGTAACAGCGGTTTCCGATTGGATAGTTCCAGGTTTTCAGAGGTGTAACAGTGGTTTCTGATTGGATAGTTCCAGGTGTTCAGACGTGTAACAGTGGTTTCATATTGGATAGTTCCAGGTGTTCAGACGTGTAACAGTGGTTTTCGATTGGATAGTTCCAGGTGTTCACACGTGTAACAGTGGTTTCCGATTGGATAGTTCCAGGTGTTAAAGCGTGTAACACCGGTTTCCGATTGGATAGTAAAAGGTGTTCAGACGTGTAACAGTGGTTTCCGATTGGATTGTTCCAGGTGTTCACGGGTGTGACAGTGGTTTCCGATTGGATAGTTCCAGGTGTTCACGTGGGTAACAGCGGTTTCTGATTGGATAGTTCCAGGTGTTCACGCGTGTCACAACGGTTCAAGATTGGATAGTTCCAGGTGTTCACACGTGTAACAGCGGTTTCTGATTGGATAGTTCCAGGTGTTCACGCGTGTAACAGCGGATTCCGATTAGATAGTTCCAGGTGTTCAGACGTGTAGCAGTGGTTTCGGATTGGATATTTCCAGGTGTTCACACGTGTAACAGTGGTTCAAGATTGGATAGTTCCAGGTGTTCACGCGTGTAACAGCGGTTTCCGATTGGATAGTTCCAGGTGTTAACGGGTGTGACAGTGGTTTCCGATTGGATAGTTCCAGGTGTTCACGCGTGTAACAGCGGTTTCTGATTGGATAGTTCCAGGTGTTCACACGTGTAACAGTGGTTTCCGATTGTATAGTTCCAGGTGTTCATGCGTGTAACAGCGGTTTCCGATTGGATAGTTCCAGGTGTTCACGCGTGTAACAACGGTTCCTGATTGGATAGTTCCAGGTGTTCACGGGTGTGACAGTGGTTTCCGATTGGATAGTTCCAGGTGTTCACGCGTGTAACAGCGGTTTGCGATTGGATAGTTCCAGGTGTTCACGGGTGTGACAGTGGTTTCCGATTGGATAGTTCCAGGTGTTCACGCGTGTAACAGCGGTTTCTGATTGGATAGTTCCAGGTGTTCACGCGTGTTACAACGGTTTCTGATTGGATAGTTCCAGGTGTTCATGCGTGTAACAGTGGTATCTGATTGGATAGTTCCAGGTGTTCACGCGTGTAACAGTGGTTTCCGATTGGATTGTTCCAGGTGTTCAAGGGTGTGACAGTGGTTTCCGATTGGATAGTTCCAGGTGTTCACGCGGGTAACAGCGGTTTCTGATTGGATAGTTCCAGGTGTTCACGCGTGTAACAACGGTTCCTGATTGGATAGTTCCAGGTGTTCACACGTGTAACAGTGGTTTCCGACTGGATAGTTCCAGGTGTTCATGCGTGTAACAGCGGTTTCCGATTGGATAGTTCCAGGTGTTCACGCGTGTAACACCGGTTTCCGATTGGATAGTTCCAGGTATTCACGCGTGAAACAGCTGTTTCCGATTGGATAGTTCCAGGTGTTCACGCGGGTAACAGCGGATTCCGAGTAGATAGTTCCAGGTGTTCAGACGTGTAGCAGTGGTTTCGGATTGGATAGTTCCAGGTGTTCACGCGTGTAACAGCGGTTTCTGATTGGATAGTTCCAGGTGTTAACGCGTGTAACAGCGGTTTCTGATTGGATAGTTCCAGGTGTTCACACGTGTAACAGTGGTTTCCGATTGGATAGTTCCAGGTGTTCACGGGTGTGACAGTGGTTTCCGATTGGATAGTTCCAGGTGTTCACGCGGGTAACAGCGGATTCCGAGTAGATAGTTCCAGGTGTTCAGACGTGTAGCGGTGGTTTCGGATTGGATAGTTCCAGGTGTTCACGCGTGTAACAGTGGTTTCAGATTGGATAGTTCCAGGTGTTCACGCGTGTAACAGCGGTTTCCGATTGGATAGTTCCAGGTGTTCACGGGTGTGACAGTGGTTTCCGATTGGATAGTTCCACGTGTTCACGCGTGTAACAGCGGTTTCTGATTGGATAGTTCCAGGTGTTCACGCGTGTAACAACGGTTTCTGATTGGATAGTTCCAGGTGTTCACACGTGTAACAGTGGTTTCCGATTGGATAGTTCCAGGTGTTCATGCGTGTAACAGCGGTTTCCGATTGGATAGTTCCAGGTGTTCACGCGTGTAACAGCGGTTTCCTATTGAATAGTTCCAGGTGTTCATGCGTGTAACAGCGGTTTCCGATTGGATAGTTCCAGGTGTTCAGGCGTGTAACAGTGGTTTCTGATTGGATAGTTCCAGGTGTTCATGCGTGTAACAGCGGTTTCTGATTGGATAGTTCCAGGTGTTCACGCGTGTAACACCGGTTTCCGATTGGATAGTTCCAGGTGTTCAGACGTGTAACAGCGGTTTCCTGTTGGATAGTTCCAGGTGTTCAGACGTGTAACAGTGGTTTCTGATTGGATAGTTCCAGCTGTTCACGCGGGTAACAGCGGTTTCTGATTGGATAGTTCCAGGTGTTCACGCGTGTAACAGCGGTTCCTGATTGGATAGTTCCAGGTGTTAACGCGTGTAACACCGGTTTCCGATTGGATAGTTAAAGGTGTTCAGACGTGTAACAGCGGTTTCCGATTGGATAGTTCCAGGTGTTCACGCGTGTAACAGCGGTTTCCGATTGGATAGTTCCAGGTGTTCAGACGTGTAACAGTGGTTTCCGATTGGATAGTTCCAGGTGTTCACGCGTGTAACAGCGGTTTCTGATTGGATAGTTCCAGGTGTTCACGCGTGTAACAACGGTTCAATATTGGATAGTTCCAGGTGTTCACACGTGTAACAGCGGTTTCTGATTGGACAGTTCCAGGTGTTTACGCGTGTAACAGCGGTTTCCGATTGGATAGTTCCAGGTGTTCACGGGTGTGACAGTGGTTTCCGATTGGATAGTTCCAGGTGTTCACGCCTGTAACAGCGGTTTCTGATTGGATAGTTCCAGGTGTTCACGCGTGTAACAGCGTTTTCTGATTGGATAGTTCCAGGTGTTCACGCGTGTAACAACGGTTTCTGATTGGATAGTTCCAGGTGTTCACACGTGTAACAGTGGTTTCCGATTGGATAGTTCCAGGTGTTCACGGGTGTGACAGTGGTTTCCGATTGGATAGTTCCAGGTGTTCACGCGGGTAACAGCGGATTCCGAGTAGATAGTTCCAGGTGTTCAGACGTGTAGCAGTGGTTTCGGATTGGATAGTTCCAGGTGTTCACGCGTGTAACAGTGGTTTCAGATTGGATAGTTCCAGGTGTTCACGCGTGTAACAGCGGTTTCCGATTGGATAGTTCCAGGTGTTCACGGGTGTGACAGTGGTTTCCGATTGGATAGTTCCAGGTGTTCACGCGTGTAACAGCGGTTTCCGATTGGATAGTTCCAGGTGTTCAGGCGTGTAACAGTGGTTTCTGATTGGATAGTTCCAGGTGTTCACGCGTGTAACAGCGGTTTCTGATTGGATAGTTCCAGGTGTTCACGCGTGTAACAGTGGTTTCTCATTGGATAGTTCCAGGCGTTCACGCGTGTAACAACGGTTCCTGATTGGATAGTTCCAGGTGTTCACACATGTAACAGCAGTTCCTGATTGGATAGTTCCAGGTGTTCACACGAGTAACAGTGGTTTCCGATTGGATAGTACCAGGTGTTAACGCGTGTAACACCGGTTTCCGATTGGATAGTTAAAGGTGTTCAGACGTGTAACAGCGGTTTCTGATTGGATAGTTCCAGGTGTTCACGCGTGTAACAGTGGTTTCTCATTGGATAGTTCCAGGCGTTCACGCGTGTAACAACGGTTCCTGATTGGATAATTACCAGGTGTTCACACGTGTAACAGCGCTTCCTGATTGGATAGTTCCAGGTGTTCACACGTGTAACAGTGGTTTCCGATTGGATAGTTCCAGGTGTTCACGCGTGTAACACCGGTTTCCGATTGGATAGTTCCAGGTGTTGAGACGTGTAACAGCGGTTTCCGATTGGATAGTTCCAGGTGTTCACGCGTGTGACAGCAGTTTCCGATTGGATAGTTCCAGGTGTTCACGCGTGTAACAGCGGTTTCCGATTGGATAGTTCCAGGTGTTAACGCGTGTAACAGCGGTTTCTGATTGGATAGTTCCAGGTGTTGAGACGTGTAACAGCGGTTTCCGATTGGATAGTTCCAGGTGTTCACGCGTGTGACAGCAGTTTCCGATTGGATAGTTCCAGGTGTTCACGCGTGTAACAGCGGTTCAATATTGGATAGTTCCAGGTGTTCACGCGTGTAACAACGGTTTCTGATTGGATAGTTCCAGGTGTTCACGCGTGTAACAGCGGTTTCCGATTGGATAGTTCCAGGTGTTCACGAGTGTGACAGTGGTTTCCGATTGGATAGTTCCAGGTGTTCACGCGTGTAACAGCGGTTTCTGATTGGATAGTTCCAGGTGTTCACGCGTGTAACAGCGTTTTCTGATTGGATAGTTCCAGGTGTTCACGCGTGTAACAACGGTTTCTGATTGGATAGTTCCAGGTGTTCACACGTGTAACAGTGGTTTCCGATTGGATAGTTCCAGGTGTTCACGCGTGTAACAGCGGTTTCCGATTGGATAGTTCCAGGTGTTCACGAGTGTGACAGTGGTTTCCGATTGGATTGTTCCAGGTGTTCACGGGTGTGACAGTGGTTTCCGATTGGATAGTTCCAGGTGTTCACGCGGGTAACAGCGGTTTCTGATTGGATAGTTCCAGGTGTTCAGACGTGTAACAGTGGTTTCTGATTGGATAGTTCCAGGTGTTCAGACGTGTAACAGTGGTTTCTGATTGGATAGTTCCAGGTGTTCACGCGTGTAACAGCGGTTTCTGATTGGATAGTTCCAGGTGTTCACGCGTGTCACAACGGTTCAAGATTGGATAGTTCCAGGTGTTCAGACGTGTAACAGTGGTTTCTGATTGGATAGTTCCAGGTGTTCACGCGTGTAACAGTGGTTTCTGATTGGATAGTTCAAGGTGTTCACGGGTGTGACAATGGTTTCCGATTGGATAGTTCCAGGTGTTCACGCGTGTAACAGCAGTTTCTGATTGGATAGTTCCAGGTGTTCACGCGTGTAACAGCGGTTTCCGATTGGATAGTTCCAGGTGTTCACACGTGTAACAGCAGTTTCCGATTGGATAGTTCCAGGTGTTCACGGGTGTGACAGTGGTTTCCGATTGGATAGTTCCAGGTGTTCACGCGTGTAACAACGTTTTCTGATTGGATAGTTCCAGGTGTTCACACGTGTAACAGTGGTTTCCGATTGGATAGTTCCAGGTGTTCATGCGTGTAACAGCGGTTTCCGAATGGATAGTTCCAGGTGTTCAGGAGTGTAACAGCGGTTTCTGATTGGATAGTTCCAGGTGTTCACGCGTGTAACAGCGGTTTCTGATTGGATAGTTCCAGGTGTTCACGCGTGTCACAACGGTTCAAGATTGAATAGTTCCAGGTGTTCACACGTGTAACAGCGGTTTCTGATTGGATAGTTCCAGGTGTTCAGACGTGTAACAGTGGTTTCTGATTGGATAGTTCCAGGTGTTCAGACGTGTAACAGTGGTTTCTGATTGGATAGTTCCAGGTGTTCACGCGTGTAACAGCGGTTTCTGATTGGATAGTTCCAGGTGTTCACGCGTGTCACAACGGTTCAAGATTGGATAGTTCCAGGTGTTCAGACGTGTAACAGTGGTTTCTGATTGGATAGTTCCAGGTGTTCACGCCTGTAACAGCGGTTTCCGATTGGATAGTTCCAGGTGTTCACGCGTGTAACAACGGTTTCTCATTGGATAGTTCCAGGCGTTCACGCGTGTAACAGCGGTTTCTGATTGGATAGTTCCAGGTGTTCACGCGTGTAACAGTGGTTTCTCATTGGATATTTCCAGGCGTTCACGCGTGTAACAACGGTTCCTGATTGGATAGTTCCAGGTGTTCACACGTGTAACAGTGGTTTCCGATTGGATAGTTCCAGGTGTTCACGCGTGTAATAGCGGTTTCTGATTGGATAGTTCCAGGTGTTTACGCGTGTAACACTGGTTTCCAATTGGATAGTTCCAGGTGTTCACGCGTGTAACAACGGTTCCTGATTGGATAGTTCCAGGTGTTCACACGTGTAACAGCAGTTCCTGATTGGATAGTTCTAGGTGTTCACACTTTTAACAGCGGTTCCTGATTGGATAGTTCCAGGTGTTAACGCGTGTAACACCGGTTTCCGATTGGATAGTTAAAGGTGTTCAGACGTGTAACAGTGGTTTCCGATTGGATAGTTCCAGGTGTTCACGCGTGTAACAGCGGTTTCCGATTGGATAGTTCCAGGTGTTCAGACGTTTAACAGTGGTTTCCGATTGGATAGTTCCAGGTGTTCACGCGTGTAACAGCGGTTTCTGATTGGATAGTTCCAGGTGTTCACGCGTGTAACAACGGTTCAATATTGGATAGTTCCAGGTGTTCACACGTGTAACAGCGGTTTCTGATTGGATAGTTCCAGGTGTTCACGCGTGTAACAGCGGTTTCCGATTGGATAGTTGAAGGTGTTCACGGGTGTGACAGTGGTTTCCGATTGGATAGTTCCAGGTGTTCACGCGTGTAACAGCGGTTTCTGATTGGATAGTTCCAGGTGTTCACGCGTGTAACAGCGTTTTCTGATTGGATAGTTCCAGGTGTTCACGCGTGTAACAACGGTTTCTGATTGGATAGTTCCAGGTGTTCACACGTGTAACAGTGGTTTCCGATTGGATAGTTCCAGGTGTTCACGCGTGTAACAGCGGTTTCCGATTGGATAGTTCCAGGTGTTCACGAGTGTGACAGTGGTTTCCGATTGGATTGTTCCAGGTGTTCACGGGTGTGACAGTGGTTTCCGATTGGATAGTTCCAGGTGTTCACGCGTGTAACAACGGTTCCTGATTGGATAGTTCCAGGTGTTCACACGTGTAACAACGGTTCAATATTGGATAGTTCCAGGTGTTCATACGTGTAACAGCGGTTTCTGATTGGATAGTTCCAGGTGTTCACACGTGTAACAGTGGTTTTCTATTGGATAGTTCCAGGTGTTCATGTGTGTAACAGCGGTTTCTGATTGGATAGTTCCAGGTGTTCAGATGTGTAACAACGGTTCCTGATTGGATAGTTCCAGGTGTTCAGACGTGTAACAGTGGTTTCTGATTGGATAGTTCGAGGTGTTCAGACGTGTAACAGTGGTTTTCGATTGGATAGTTCCAGGTGTTCACACGTGTAACAGTGGTTTCCGATTGGATAGTTCCAGGTGTTAAAGCGTGTAACACCGGTTTCCGATTGGATAGTAAAAGGTGTTCAGACGTGTAACAGTGGTTTCCGATTGGATAGTTCCAGGTGTTCACGCGTGTAACACCGGTTTCCGATTGGATAGTTCCAGGTGTTCAGACGTGTAACAGTGGTTTCTGATTGGATAGTTCCAGGTGTTCACGCGTGTAACAGCGGTTTCTGATTGGATAGTTCCAGGTGTTCACGCGTGTAGCAACGGTTCAATATTGGATAGTTCCAGGTGTTCACGCGTGTAACAGCGGTTTCCAGTTTGATAGTTCCAGGTGTTCAGACATGTAACAGTGGTTTCGGATTGGATAGTTCCAGGTGTTCAGACGTGTAACAGTGGTTTCTGATTGGATAGTTCCAGGTGTTCACGTGTGTAACAGCAGTTTCTGATTAGATAGTTCCAGGTGTTCACGCGTGTAACAATGGTTCCTGATTGGATAGTTCCAGGGGTTCACGCGTGTAACAGCGGTTTCCGATTGGATAGTTCCAGGTGTTCACGGGTGTAACAGCGGTTTCTGATTGGATAGTTCCAGGTGTTCACGCGTGTAACAACGGTTCCTGATTGGATAGTTCCAGGTGTTCACGAGTGTGACAGTGGTTTCCGATTGGATAGTTCCAGGTGTTCATGCGTGTAACAGCGGTTTCCGATTGGATATTTCCAGGTGTTCACGCGTGTAACAGCGGTTTCCGATTGGATAGTTCCAGGTGTTCACGAGTGTGACAGTTGTTTCCGATGGGATTGTTCCAGGTGTTCACGGGTGTGACAGTGGTTTCCGATTGGATAGTTCCAGGTGTTCACACGTGTAACAGCGGTTTCTGATTGGATAGTTCCAGGTGTTCAGACGTGTAACAGTGGTTTCTGATTGGATAGTTCCAGGTGTTCACGCGTGTAACAGCGATTTCTGATTGGATAGTTCCAGGTGTTCACGCGTGTCACAACGGTTCAAGATTGGATAGTTCCAGGTGTTCAGACGTGTAACAGTGGTTTCTGATTGGATAGTTCCAGGTGTTCACGCGTGTAACAGTGGTTTCTGATTGGATAGTTCAAGGTGTTCACGGGTGTGACAATGGTTTCCGATTGGATAGTTCCAGGTGTTCAGGCGTGTAACAGCAGTTTCTGATTGGATAGTTCCAGGTGTTCACGCGTGTAACAGCGTTTTCTGATTGGATAGTTCCAGGTGTTCACGCGTGTAACAACGGTTTCTGATTGGATAGTTCCAGGTGTTCACACGTGTAACAATGGTTTCCGATTGGATAGTTCCAGGTGTTCACGAGTGTGACAGTGGTTTCCGATTGGATTGTTCCAGGTGTTCACGGGTGTGACAGTGGTTTCCGATTGGATAGTTCCAGGTGTTCACGCGTGTAACAACGGTTCCTGATTGGATAGTTCCAGGTGTTCACACGTGTAACAACGGTTCAATATTGGATAGTTCCAGGTGTTCATACGTGTAACAGCGGTTTCTGATTGGATAGCTCCAGGTGTTCACACGTGTAACAGTGGTTTTCTATTGGATAGTTCCAGGTGTTCATGTGTGTAACAGCGGTTTCTGATTGGATAGTTCCAGGTGTTCAGATGTGTAACAACGGTTCCTGATTGGATAGTTCCAGGTGTTCAGACGTGTAACAGTGGTTTCTGATTGGATAGTTCCAGGTGTTCAGACGTGTAACAGTGGTTTTCGATTGGATAGTTCCAGGTGTTCACGCGTGTAACAACGGTTCCTGATTGGATAGTTCCAGGTGTTCACGAGTGTGACAGTGGTTTCCGATTGGATAGTTCCAGGTGTTCATGCGTGTAACAGCGGTTTCCGATTGGATAGTTCCAGGTGTTCACGCGTGTAACAGCGGTTTCCGATTGGATAGTTCCAGGTGTTCACGAGTGTGACAGTTGTTTCCGATGGGATTGTTCCAGGTGTTCACGGGTGTGACAGTGGTTTCGGATTGGATAGTTCCAGGTGTTCACGCGGGTAACAGCGGTTTCTGATTGGATAGTTCCAGGTGTTCAGACGTGTAACAGTGGTTTCTGATTGGATAGTTCCAGGTGTTCACGCGTGTAACAGCGGTTTCTGATTGGATAGTTCCAGGTGTTCACGCGTGTCACAACGGTTCAAGATTGGATAGTTCCAGGTGTTCAGACGTGTAACAGTGGTTTCTGATTGGATAGTTCCAGGTGTTCACGCGTGTAACAGTGGTTTCTGATTGGATAGTTCAAGGTGTTCACGGGTGTGACAATGGTTTCCGATTGGATAGTTCCAGGTGTTCACGCGTGTAACAGCAGTTTCTGATTGGATAGTTCCAGGTGTTCACGCGTGTAACAGCGTTTTCTGATTGGATAGTTCCAGGTGTTCAGATGTGTAACAACGGTTCCTGATTGGATAGTTCCAGGTGTTCACACGTGTAACAGCGGTTTCCGATTGGATAGTTCCAGGTTTTCAGAGGTGTAACAGTGGTTTCTGATTGGATAGTTCCAGGTGTTCAGACGTGTAACAGTGGTTTCATATTGGATAGTTCCAGGTGTTCATACGTGTAACAGTGGTTTTCGATTGGATAGTTCCAGGTGTTCACACGTGTAACAGTGGTTTCCGATAGGATAGTTCCAGGTGTTAAAGCGTGTAACACCGGTTTCCGATTGGATAGTAAAAGGTGTTCAGACGTGTAACAGTGGTTTCCGATTGGATAGTTCCAGGTGTTCACGCGGGTAACAGCGGTTTCTGATTGGATAGTTCCAGGTGTTCACGCGTGTAACAACGGTTTCTGATTGGATAGTTCCAGGTGTTCACACGTGTAACAGTGGTTTCCGATTGTATAGTTCCAGGTGTTCATGCGTGTAACAGCGGTTTCCGATTGGATAGTTCCAGGTGTTCACGCGTGTAACAGCGGTTTCCTATTGGATAGTTCCAGGTGTTCATGCGTGTAACAGTGGTTTCTGATTGGATAGTTCCAGGTGTTCACGCGTGTAACAGTGGTTTCCGATTGGATTGTTCCAGGTGTTCACGGGTGTGACAGTGGTTTCCGATTGGATAGTTCCAGGTGTTCACGCGGGTAACAGCGGTTTCTGATTGGATAGTTCCAGGTGTTCACGCGTGTAACAACGGTTCCTGATTGGATAGTTCCAGGTGTTCACACGTGTAACAGTGGTTTCCGACTGGATAGTTCCAGGTGTTCATGCGTGTAACAGCGGTTTCCGATTGGATAGTTCCAGGTGTTCAGGCATGTAACAGTGGTTTCTGATTGGATAGTTCCAGGTGTTCACGCGTGTAACAACGGTTCCTGATTGGATAGTTCCAGGTGTTCACATGTGTAACAGTGGTTTCCGACTGGATAGTTCCAGGTGTTCATGCGTGTAACAGCGGTTTCCGATTGGATAGTTCCAGGTGTTCAGGCATGTAACAGTGGTTTCCGATTGGATAGTTCCAGGTGTTCACGCGTGTAACAGCGGTTTCTGATTGGATAGTTCCAGGTGTTAAAGCGTGTAACACCGGTTTCCGATTGGATAGTAAAAGGTGTTCAGACGTGTAACAGTGGTTTCCGATTGGATAGTTCCAGGTGTTCACGCGTGTAACACCGGTTTCCGATTGGATAGTTCCAGGTGTTCAGACGTGTAACAGTGGTTTCTGATTGGATAGTTCCAGGTGTTCACGCGTGTAACAGCGGTTTCTGATTGGATAGTTCCAGGTGTTCACGCGTGTAGCAACGGTTCAATATTGGATAGTTCCAGGTGTTCACGCGTGTAACAGCGGTTTCCAGTTTGATAGTTCCAGGTGTTCAGACATGTAACAGTGGTTTCGGATTGGATAGTTCCAGGTGTTCAGACGTGTAACAGTGGTTTCTGATTGGATAGTTCCAGGTGTTCACGTGTGTAACAGCAGTTTCTGATTAGATAGTTCCAGGTGTTCACGCGTGTAACAATGGTTCCTGATTGGATAGTTCCAGGGGTTCACGCGTGTAACAGCGGTTTCCGATTGGATAGTTCCAGGTGTTCACGGGTGTAACAGCGGTTTCTGATTGGATAGTTCCAGGTGTTCACGCGTGTAACAACGGTTCCTGATTGGATAGTTCCAGGTGTTCACGAGTGTGACAGTGGTTTCCGATTGGATAGTTCCAGGTGTTCATGCGTGTAACAGCGGTTTCCGATTGGATATTTCCAGGTGTTCACGCGTGTAACAGCGGTTTCCGATTGGATAGTTCCAGGTGTTCACGAGTGTGACAGTTGTTTCCGATGGGATTGTTCCAGGTGTTCACGGGTGTGACAGTGGTTTCCGATTGGATAGTTCCAGGTGTTCACACGTGTAACAGCGGTTTCTGATTGGATAGTTCCAGGTGTTCAGACGTGTAACAGTGGTTTCTGATTGGATAGTTCCAGGTGTTCACGCGTGTAACAGCGATTTCTGATTGGATAGTTCCAGGTGTTCACGCGTGTCACAACGGTTCAAGATTGGATAGTTCCAGGTGTTCAGACGTGTAACAGTGGTTTCTGATTGGATAGTTCCAGGTGTTCACGCGTGTAACAGTGGTTTCTGATTGGATAGTTCAAGGTGTTCACGGGTGTGACAATGGTTTCCGATTGGATAGTTCCAGGTGTTCACGCGTGTAACAGCAGTTTCTGATTGGATAGTTCCAGGTGTTCACGCGTGTAACAGCGTTTTCTGATTGGATAGTTCCAGGTGTTCACGCGTGTAACAACGGTTTCTGATTGGATAGTTCCAGGTGTTCACACGTGTAACAATGGTTTCCGATTGGATAGTTCCAGGTGTTCACGAGTGTGACAGTGGTTTCCGATTGGATTGTTCCAGGTGTTCACGGGTGTGACAGTGGTTTCCGATTGGATAGTTCCAGGTGTTCACGCGTGTAACAACGGTTCCTGATTGGATAGTTCCAGGTGTTCACACGTGTAACAACGGTTCAATATTGGATAGTTCCAGGTGTTCATACGTGTAACAGCGGTTTCTGATTGGATAGCTCCAGGTGTTCACACGTGTAACAGTGGTTTTCTATTGGATAGTTCCAGGTGTTCATGTGTGTAACAGCGGTTTCTGATTGGATAGTTCCAGGTGTTCAGATGTGTAACAACGGTTCCTGATTGGATAGTTCCAGGTGTTCAGACGTGTAACAGTGGTTTCTGATTGGATAGTTCCAGGTGTTCAGACGTGTAACAGTGGTTTTCGATTGGATAGTTCCAGGTGTTCACGCGTGTAACAACGGTTCCTGATTGGATAGTTCCAGGTGTTCACGAGTGTGACAGTGGTTTCCGATTGGATAGTTCCAGGTGTTCATGCGTGTAACAGCGGTTTCCGATTGGATAGTTCCAGGTGTTCACGCGTGTAACAGCGGTTTCCGATTGGATAGTTCCAGGTGTTCACGAGTGTGACAGTTGTTTCCGATGGGATTGTTCCAGGTGTTCACGGGTGTGACAGTGGTTTCGGATTGGATAGTTCCAGGTGTTCACGCGGGTAACAGCGGTTTCTGATTGGATAGTTCCAGGTGTTCAGACGTGTAACAGTGGTTTCTGATTGGATAGTTCCAGGTGTTCACGCGTGTAACAGCGGTTTCTGATTGGATAGTTCCAGGTGTTCACGCGTGTCACAACGGTTCAAGATTGGATAGTTCCAGGTGTTCAGACGTGTAACAGTGGTTTCTGATTGGATAGTTCCAGGTGTTCACGCGTGTAACAGTGGTTTCTGATTGGATAGTTCAAGGTGTTCACGGGTGTGACAATGGTTTCCGATTGGATAGTTCCAGGTGTTCACGCGTGTAACAGCAGTTTCTGATTGGATAGTTCCAGGTGTTCACGCGTGTAACAGCGTTTTCTGATTGGATAGTTCCAGGTGTTCAGATGTGTAACAACGGTTCCTGATTGGATAGTTCCAGGTGTTCACACGTGTAACAGCGGTTTCCGATTGGATAGTTCCAGGTTTTCAGAGGTGTAACAGTGGTTTCTGATTGGATAGTTCCAGGTGTTCAGACGTGTAACAGTGGTTTCATATTGGATAGTTCCAGGTGTTCAGACGTGTAACAGTGGTTTTCGATTGGATAGTTCCAGGTGTTCACACGTGTAACAGTGGTTTCCGATAGGATAGTTCCAGGTGTTAAAGCGTGTAACACCGGTTTCCGATTGGATAGTAAAAGGTGTTCAGACGTGTAACAGTGGTTTCCGATTGGATAGTTCCAGGTGTTCACGCGGGTAACAGCGGTTTCTGATTGGATAGTTCCAGGTGTTCACGCGTGTAACAACGGTTTCTGATTGGATAGTTCCAGGTGTTCACACGTGTAACAGTGGTTTCCGATTGTATAGTTCCAGGTGTTCATGCGTGTAACAGCGGTTTCCGATTGGATAGTTCCAGGTGTTCACGCGTGTAACAGCGGTTTCCTATTGGATAGTTCCAGGTGTTCATGCGTGTAACAGTGGTTTCTGATTGGATAGTTCCAGGTGTTCACGCGTGTAACAGTGGTTTCCGATTGGATTGTTCCAGGTGTTCACGGGTGTGACAGTGGTTTCCGATTGGATAGTTCCAGGTGTTCACGCGGGTAACAGCGGTTTCTGATTGGATAGTTCCAGGTGTTCACGCGTGTAACAACGGTTCCTGATTGGATAGTTCCAGGTGTTCACACGTGTAACAGTGGTTTCCGACTGGATAGTTCCAGGTGTTCATGCGTGTAACAGCGGTTTCCGATTGGATAGTTCCAGGTGTTCAGGCATGTAACAGTGGTTTCTGATTGGATAGTTCCAGGTGTTCACGCGTGTAACAACGGTTCCTGATTGGATAGTTCCAGGTGTTCACATGTGTAACAGTGGTTTCCGACTGGATAGTTCCAGGTGTTCATGCGTGTAACAGCGGTTTCCGATTGGATAGTTCCAGGTGTTCAGGCATGTAACAGTGGTTTCCGATTGGATAGTTCCAGGTGTTCACGCGTGTAACAGCGGTTTCTGATTGGATAGTTCCAGGTGTTCAGACGTGTAACAGCGGTTTCTGATTGGATAGTTCCAGGTGTTCAGACGTGTAACAGCGATTTCTGATTGGATAGTTCCAGGTGTTCACGCGTGTAACAGTGGTTTCTGATTGGATAGTTCCAGGTGTTCATGCGTGTAACAGCGGGTTCTGATTGGATAGTTCCAGGTGTTCAGACGTGTAACAGTGGTTTCTGATTGGATAGTTCCAGGTGTTCACGCGTGTAACAGCGGTTTCTGATTGGATAGTTCCAGGTGTTCACGCGTGTAACAGCGGTTTCTGATTGGATAGTTCCAGGTGTTCACGCGTGTAACAACGGTTTCTGATTGGATAGTTCCAGGTGTTCACACGTGTAACAATGGTTTCCGATTGGATAGTTCCAGGTGTTCACGCGTGTAAGAGCGGTTTCCGATTGGATAGTTCCAGGTGTTCACGAGTGTGACAGTGGTTTCCGATTGGATTGTTCCAGGTGTTCACGGGTGTGACAGTGGTTTCCGATTGGATAGTTCCAGGTGTTCACGCGTGTAACAACGGTTCCTGATTGGATAGTTCCAGGTGTTCACACGTGTAACAACGGTTCAATATTGGATAGTTCCAGGTGTTCATACGTGTAACAGCGGTTTCTGATTGGATAGTTCCAGGTGTTCACACGTGTAACAATGGTTTCCGATTGGATAGTCCAGGTGTTTATGCGTGTAACAGCGGTTTCTGATTGGATAGTTCCAGGTGTTCAGATGTGTAACAACGGTTCCTGATTGGATAGTTCCAGGTGTTCACACGTGTAACAGCGGTTTCCGATTGGATAGTTCCAGGTTTTCAGAGGTGTAACAGTGGTTTCTGATTGGATAGTTCCAGGTGTTCAGACGTGTAACAGTGGTTTCATATTGGATAGTTCCAGGTGTTCAGACGTGTAACAGTGGTTTTCGATTGGATAGTTCCAGGTGTTCACACGTGTAACAGTGGTTTCCGATTGGATAGTTCCAGGTGTTAAAGCGTGTAACACCGGTTTCCGATTGGATAGTAAAAGGTGTTCAGACGTGTAACAGTGGTTTCCGATTGGATTGTTCCAGGTGTTCACGGGTGTGACAGTGGTTTCCGATTGTATAGTTCCAGGTGTTCACGTGGGTAACAGCGGTTTCTGATTGGATAGTTCCAGGTGTTCACGCGTGTCACAACGGTTCAAGATTGGATAGTTCCAGGTGTTCACACGTGTAACAGCGGTTTCTGATTGGATAGTTCCAGGTGTTCACGCGTGTAACAGCGGTTTCCGATTGGATAGTTCCAGGTGTTCACGCGTGTAACAGCGGTTTCCGATTGGATAGTTCCAGGTGTTCACGCGTGTAACAGCGGTTTGCGATTGGATAGTTCCAGGTGTTCACGGGTGTGACAGTGGTTTCCGATTGGATAGTTCCAGGTGTTCACGCGTGTAACAGCGGTTTCTGATTGGATAGTTCCAGGTGTTCACGCGTGTAACAACGGTTTCTGATTGGATAGTTCCAGGTGTTCATGCGTGTAACAGTGGTATCTGATTGGATAGTTCCAGGTGTTCACGCGTGTAACAGTGGTTTCCGATTGGATTGTTCCAGGTGTTCAAGGGTGTGACAGTGGTTTCCGATTGGATAGTTCCAGGTGTTCACGCGGGTAACAGCGGTTTCTGATTGGATAGTTCCAGGTGTTCACGCGTGTAACAACGGTTCCTGATTGGATAGTTCCAGGTGTTCACACGTGTAACAGTGGTTTCCGACTGGATAGTTCCAGGTGTTCATGCGTGTAACAGCGGTTTCCGATTGGATAGTTCCAGGTGTTCACGCGTGTAACACCGGTTTCCGATTGGATAGTTCCAGGTATTCATGCGTGAAACAGCTGTTTCCGATTGGATAGTTCCAGGTGTTCACGCGGGTAACAGCGGATTCCGAGTAGATAGTTCCAGGTGTTCAGACGTGTAGCAGTGGTTTCGGATTGGATAGTTCCAGGTGTTCACGCGTGTAACAGCGGTTTCTGATTGGATAGTTCCAGGTGTTAACGCGTGTAACAGCGGTTTCTGATTGGATAGTTCCAGGTGTTCACGCGTGTAGCAACGGTTCAATATTGGATAGTTCCAGGTGTTCACGCGTGTAACAGCGGTTTCCAATTTGATAGTTCCAGGTGTTCAGACATGTAACAGTGGTTTCGGATTGGATAGTTCCAGGTGTTCAGACGTGTAACAGTGGTTTCTGATTGGATAGTTCCAGGTGTTCAGACGTGTAACAGTGGTTTCATATTGGATAGTTCCAGGTGTTCAGACGTGTAACAGTGGTTTTCGATTGGATAGTTCCAGGTGTTCACACGTGTAACAGTGGTTTCCGATTGGATAGTTCCAGGTGTTAAAGCGTGTAACACCGGTTTCCGATTGGATAGTAAAAGGTGTTCAGACGTGTAACAGTGGTTTCCGATTGGATTGTTCCAGGTGTTCACGGGTGTGACAGTGGTTTCCGATTGGATAGTTCCAGGTGTTCACGTGGGTAACAGCGGTTTCTGATTGGATAGTTCCAGGTGTTCACGCGTGTCACAACGGTTCAAGATTGGATAGTTCCAGGTGTTCACACGTGTAACAGCGGTTTCTGATTGGATAGTTCCAGGTGTTCACGCGTGTAACAGCGGATTCCGATTAGATAGTTCCAGGTGTTCAGACGTGTAGCAGTGGTTTCGGATTGGATATTTCCAGGTGTTCACGCGTGTAACAGTGGTTTAAGATTGGATAGTTCCAGGTGTTCACGCGTGTAACAGCGGTTTCCGATTGGATAGTTCCAGGTGTTCACGCGTGTAACAGCGGTTTCTGATTGGATAGTTCCAGGTGTTCACACGTGTAACAACGGTTTCTGATTGGATAGTTCCAGGTGTTCACACGTGTAACAGTGGTTTCCGATTGTATAGTTCCAGGTGTTCATGCGTGTAACAGCGGTTTCCGATTGGATAGTTCCAGGTGTTCACGCGTGTAACAGCGGTTTCTGATTGGATAGTTCCAGGTGTTCACGGGTGTGACAGTGGTTTCCGATTGGATAGTTCCAGGTGTTCACGCGTGTAACAGCGGTTTGCGATTGGATAGTTCCAGGTGTTCACGGGTGTGACAGTGGTTTCCGATTGGATAGTTCCAGGTGTTCACGCGTGTAACAGCGGTTTCTGATTGGATAGTTCCAGGTGTTCACGCGTGTAACAACGGTTTCTGATTGGATAGTTCCAGGTGTTCATGCGTGTAACAGTGGTATCTGATTGGATAGTTCCAGGTGTTCACGCGTGTAACAGTGGTTTCCGATTGGATTGTTCCAGGTGTTCAAGGGTGTGACAGTGGTTTCCGATTGGATAGTTCCAGGTGTTCACGCGGGTAACAGCGGTTTCTGATTGGATAGTTCCAGGTGTTCACGCGTGTAACAACGGTTCCTGATTGGATAGTTCCAGGTGTTCACACGTGTAACAGTGGTTTCCGACTGGATAGTTCCAGGTGTTCATGCGTGTAACAGCGGTTTCCGATTGGATAGTTCCAGGTGTTCACGCGTGTAACACCGGTTTCCGATTGGATAGTTCCAGGTATTCATGCGTGAAACAGCTGTTTCCGATTGGATAGTTCCAGGTGTTCACGCGGGTAACAGCGGATTCCGAGTAGATAGTTCCAGGTGTTCAGACGTGTAGCAGTGGTTTCGGATTGGATAGTTCCAGGTGTTCACGCGTGTAACAGCGGTTTCTGATTGGATAGTTCCAGGTGTTAACGCGTGTAACAGCGGTTTCTGATTGGATAGTTCCAGGTGTTCACGCGTGTAACACCGGTTTCCGATTGGATAGTTCCAGGTGTTCAGACGTGTAACAGTGGTTTCTGATTGGATAGTTCCAGGTGTTCACGCGTGTAACAGCGGTTTCTGATTGGATAGTTCCAGGTGTTCACGCGTGTAGCAACGGTTCAATATTGGATAGTTCCAGGTGTTCACGCGTGTAACAGCGGTTTCCAATTTGATAGTTCCAGGTGTTCAGACATGTAACAGTGGTTTCGGATTGGATAGTTCCAGGTGTTCAGACGTGTAACAGTGGTTTCTGATTGGATAGTTCCAGGTGTTCACGTGTGTAACAGCAGTTTCTGATTAGATAGTTCCAGGTGTTCACGCGTGTAACAATGGTTCCTGATTGGATAGTTCCAGGGGTTCACGCGTGTAACAGCGGTTTCCGATTGGATAGTTCCAGGTGTTCACGGGTGTAACAGCGGTTTCTGATTGGATAGTTCCAGGTGTTCACGCGTGTAACAACGGTTCCTGATTGGATAGTTCCAGGTGTTCACGACTGTGACAGTGGTTTCCGATTGGATAGTTCCAGGTGTTCATGCGTGTAACAGCGGTTTCCGATTGGATATTTCCAGGTGTTCACGCGTGTAACAGCGGTTTCCGATTGGATAGTTCCAGGTGTTCACGAGTGTGACAGTTGTTTCCGATGGGATTGTTCCAGGTGTTCACGGGTGTGACAGTGGTTTCCGATTGGATAGTTCCAGGTGTTCACGCGGGTAACAGCGGTTTCTGATTGGATAGTTCCAGGTGTTCAGACGTGTAACAGTGGTTTCTGATTGGATAGTTCCAGGTGTTCACGCGTGTAACAGCGATTTCTGATTGGATAGTTCCAGGTGTTCACGCGTGTAACAACGGTTCAAGATTGGATAGTTCCAGGTGTTCACGAGTGTGACAGTGGTTTCCGATTGGATAGTTCCAGGTGTTCATGCGTGTAACAGCGGTTTCCGATTGGATAGTTCCAGGTGTTCACGCGTGTAACAGCGGTTTCCGATTGGATAGTTCCAGGTGTTCACGAGTGTGACAGTTGTTTCCGATGGGATTGTTCCAGGTGTTCACGGGTGTGACAGTGGTTTCCGATTGGATAGTTCCAGGTGTTCACGCGGGTAACAGCGGTTTCTGATTGGATAGTTCCAGGTGTTCAGACGTGTAACAGTGGTTTCTGATTGGATAGTTCCAGGTGTTCACGCGTGTAACAGCGATTTCTGATTGGATAGTTCCAGGTGTTCACGCGTGTAACAACGGTTCAAGATTGGATAGTTCCAGGTGTTCACGAGTGTGACAGTGGTTTCCGATTGGATAGTTCCAGGTGTTCATGCGTGTAACAGCGGTTTCCGATTGGATAGTTCCAGGTGTTCACGCGTGTAACAGCGGTTTCCGATTGGATAGTTCCAGGTGTTCACGAGTGTGACAGTTGTTTCCGATGGGATTGTTCCAGGTGTTCACGGGTGTGACAGTGGTTTCCGATTGGATAGTTCCAGGTGTTCACGCGGGTAACAGCGGTTTCTGATTGGATAGTTCCAGGTGTTCAGACGTGTAACAGTGGTTTCTGATTGGATAGTTCCAGGTGTTCAGACGTGTAACAGTGGTTTCTGATTGGATAGTTCCAGGTGTTCACGCGTGTAACAGCGGTTTCTGATTGGATAGTTCCAGGTGTTCACGCGTGTCACAACGGTTCAAGATTGGATAGTTCCAGGTGTTCAGACGTGTAACAGTGGTTTCTGATTGGATAGTTCAAGGTGTTCACGGGTGTGACAATGGTTTCCGATTGGATAGTTCCAGGTGTTCACGCGTGTAACAGCAGTTTCTGATTGGATAGTTCCAGGTGTTCACGCGTGTAACAGCGTTTTCTGATTGGATAGTTCCAGGTGTTCAGATGTGTAACAACGGTTCCTGATTGGATAGTTCCAGGTGTTCACACGTGTAACAGCGGTT
Organism: Colius striatus; assembly: GCF_028858725.1. Taxonomy (NCBI): domain Eukaryota; kingdom Metazoa; phylum Chordata; class Aves; order Coliiformes; family Coliidae; genus Colius; species Colius striatus. The sequence goes on from NC_084768.1 coordinate 518,716, forward strand.
TCCGATTGGATAGTTCCAGGTTTTCAGAGGTGTAACAGTGGTTTCTGATTGGATAGTTCCAGGTGTTCAGACGTGTAACAGTGGTTTCATATTGGATAGTTCCAGGTGTTCAGACGTGTAACAGTGGTTTTCGATTGGATAGTTCCAGGTGTTCACACGTGTAACTGTGGTTTCCGATTGGATAGTTCCAGGTGTTAAAGCGTGTAACACCGGTTTCCGATTGGATAGTAAAAGGTGTTCAGACGTGTAACAGTGGTTTCCGATTGGATTGTTCCAGGTGTTCACGGGTGTAACAGTGGTTTCCGATTGGATAGTTCCAGGTGTTCACGCGGGTAACAGCGGTTTCTGATTGGATAGTTCCAGGTGTTCACGCGTGTCACAACGGTTCAAGATTGGATAGTTCCAGGTGTTCACACGTGTAACAGCGGTTTCTGATTGGATAGTTCCAGGTGTTCACGCGTGTAACAGCGGATTCCGATTAGATAGTTCCAGGTGTTCAGACGTGTAGCAGTGGTTTCGGATTGGATAGTTCCAGGTGTTCACACGTGTAACAGTGGTTTCAGATTGGATAGTTCCAGGTGTTCACGCGTGTAACAGCGGTTTCCGATTGGATAGTTCCAGGTGTTCACGGGTGTGACAGTGGTTTCCGATTGGATAGTTCCAGGTGTTCACGCGTGTAACAGCGGTTTCTGATTGGATAGTTCCAGGTGTTCACGCGTGTAACAACGGTTTCTGATTGGATAGTTCCAGGTGTTCACACGTGTAACAGTGGTTTCCGATTGTATAGTTCCAGGTGTTCATGCGTGTAACAGCGGTTTCCGATTGGATAGTTCCAGGTGTTCACGCGTGTAACAGCGGTTTCCTATTGGATAGTTCCAGGTGTTCATGCGTGTAACAGTGGTTTCCGATTGGATAGTTCCAGGTGTTCACGCGGGTAACAGCGGTTTCTGATTGGATAGTTCCAGGTGTTCACGCGTGTAACAGTGGTTTCCGACTGGATAGTTCCAGGTGTTCATGCGTGTAACAGCGGTTTCCGACTGGATAGTTCCAGGTGTTCATGCGTGTAACAGCGGTTTCCGATTGGATAGTTCCAGGTGTTCAGGCATGTAACAGTGGTTTCTGATTGGATAGTTCCAGGTGTTCACGCGTGTAACAACGGTTCCTGATTGGATAGTTCCAGGTGTTCACACGTGTAACAGTGGTTTCCGACTGGATATTTCCAGGTGTTCATGCGTGTAACAGCGGTTTCCGATTGGATAGTTCCAGGTGTTCAGGCATGTAACAGTGGTTTCCGATTGGATAGTTCCAGGTGTTCACGCGTGTAACAGCGGTTTCTGATTGGATAGTTCCAGGTGTTCAGACGTGTAACAGCGGTTTCTGATTGGATAGTTCCAGGTGTTCAGACGTGTAACAGCGATTTCTGATTGGATAGTTCCAGGTGTTCACGTGTGTAACAACGGTTTCTGATTGGATAGTTCCAGGTGTTCATGCGTGTAACAGCGGTTTCTGATTGGATAGTTCCAGGTGTTCAGACGTGTAACAGTGGTTTCTGATTGGATAGTTCCAGGTGTTCACGCGTGTAACAGCGGTTTCTGATTGGATAGTTCCAGGTGTTCACGCGTGTAACAGCGGTTTCTGATTGGATAGTTCCAGGTGTTCACGCGTGTCACAACACTTCAAGATTGGATAGTTCCAGGTGTTCACGCGTGTAACAGCGTTTTCTGATTGGATAGTTCCAGGTGTTCACGCGTGTAACAACGGTTTCTGATTGGATAGTTCCAGGTGTTCACACGTGTAACAATGGTTTCCGATTGGATAGTTCCAGGTGTTCACGCGTGTAAGAGCGGTTTCCGATTGGATAGTTCCAGGTGTTCACGAGTGTGACAGTGGTTTCCGATTGGATTGTTCCAGGTGTTCACGGGTGTGACAGTGGTTTCCGATTGGATAGTTCCAGGTGTTCACGCGTGTAACAACGGTTCCTGATTGGATAGTTCCAGGTGTTCACACGTGTAACAACGGTTCAATATTGGATAGTTCCAGGTGTTCATACGTGTAACAGCGGTTTCTGATTGGATAGTTCCAGGTGTTCACACGTGTAACAATGGTTTCCGATTGGATAGTCCAGGTGTTTATGCGTGTAACAGCGGTTTCTGATTGGATAGTTCCAGGTGTTCAGATGTGTAACAACGGTTCCTGATTGGATAGTTCCAGGTGTTCACACGTGTAACAGCGGTTTCCGATTGGATAGTTCCAGGTTTTCAGAGGTGTAACAGTGGTTTCTGATTGGATAGTTCCAGGTGTTCAGACGTGTAACAGTGGTTTCATATTGGATAGTTCCAGGTGTTCAGACGTGTAACAGTGGTTTTCGATTGGATAGTTCCAGGTGTTCACACGTGTAACAGTGGTTTCCGATTGGATAGTTCCAGGTGTTAAAGCGTGTAACACCGGTTTCCGATTGGATAGTAAAAGGTGTTCAGACGTGTAACAGTGGTTTCCGATTGGATTGTTCCAGGTGTTCACGGGTGTGACAGTGGTTTCCGATTGGATAGTTCCAGGTGTTCACGTGGGTAACAGCGGTTTCTGATTGGATAGTTCCAGGTGTTCACGCGTGTCACACCGGTTCAAGATTGGATAGTTCCAGGTGTTCACACGTGTAACAGCGGTTTCTGATTGGATAGTTCCAGGTGTTCACGCGTGTAACAGCGGATTCCGATTAGATAGTTCCAGGTGTTCAGACGTGTAGCAGTGGTTTCGGATTGGATATTTCCAGGTGTTCACACGTGTAACAGTGGTTTAAGATTGGATAGTTCCAGGTGTTCACGCGTGTAACAGCGGTTTCCGATTGGATAGTTCCAGGTGTTAACGGGTGTGACAGTGGTTTCCGATTGGATAGTTCCAGGTGTTCACGCGTGTAACAGCGGTTTCTGATTGGATAGTTCCAGGTGTTCACACGTGTAACAGTGGTTTCCGATTGTATAGTTCCAGGTGTTCATGCGTGTAACAGCGGTTTCCGATTGGATAGTTCCAGGTGTTCACGCGTGTAACAGCGGTTTCTGATTGGATAGTTCCAGGTGTTCACGGGTGTGACAGTGGTTTCCGATTGGATAGTTCCAGGTGTTCACGCGTGTAACAGCGGTTTGCGATTGGATAGTTCCAGGTGTTCACGCGTGTAACAGCGGTTTCTGATTGGATAGTTCCAGGTGTTCACGGGTGTGACAGTGGTTTCCGATTGGATAGTTCCAGGTGTTCACGCGTGAAACAGCTGTTTCCGATTGGATAGTTCCAGGTGTTCACGCGGGTAACAGCGGATTCCGAGTAGATAGTTCCAGGTGTTCAGACGTGTAGCAGTGGTTTCGGATTGGATAGTTCCAGGTGTTCACGCGTGTAACAGCGGTTTCTGATTGGATAGTTCCAGGTGTTAACGCGTGTAACAGCGGTTTCTGATTGAATAGTTCCAGGTGTTCACGCGTGTAACAACGGTTCCTGATTGGATAGTTCCAGGTGTTCACGCGTGTAACAGCGGTTTCCGATTGGATAGTTCCAGGTGTTCACGTGTGTGACAGTGGTTTCCGATTGGATAGTTCCAGGTGTTCACGCCTGTAACAGCGGTTTCTGATTGGATAGTTCCAGGTGTTCACGCGTGTAACAGCGTTTTCTGATTGGATAGTTCCAGGTGTTCACGCGTGTAACAACGGTTTCTGATTGGATAGTTCCAGGTGTTCACACGTGTAACAGTGGTTTCCGATTGGATAGTTCCAGGTGTTCACGGGTGTGACAGTGGTTTCCGATTGGATAGTTCCAGGTGTTCACGCGGGTAACAGCGGATTCCGAGTAGATAGTTCCAGGTGTTCAGACGTGTAGCGGTGGTTTCGGATTGGATAGTTCCAGGTGTTCACGCGTGTAACAGTGGTTTCAGATTGGATAGTTCCAGGTGTTCACGCGTGTAACAGCGGTTTCCGATTGGATAGTTCCAGGTGTTCACGGGTGTGACAGTGGTTTCCGATTGGATAGTTCCACGTGTTCACGCGTGTAACAGCGGTTTCTGATTGGATAGTTCCAGGTGTTCACGCGTGTAACAACGGTTTCTGATTGGATAGTTCCAGGTGTTCACACGTGTAACAGTGGTTTCCGATTGGATAGTTCCAGGTGTTCATGCGTGTAACAGCGGTTTCCGATTGGATAGTTCCAGGTGTTCACGCGTGTAACAGCAGTTTCCTATTGAATAGTTCCAGGTGTTCATGCGTGTAACAGCGGTTTCCGATTGGATAGTTCCAGGTGTTCAGGCGTGTAACAGTGGTTTCTGATTGGATAGTTCCAGGTGTTCATGCGTGTAACAGCGGTTTCTGAATGGATAGTTCCAGGTGTTCACGCGTGTCACAACGGTTCAAGATTGGATAGTTCCAGGTGTTCACGCGTGTAACAGCGGATTCCGATTAGATAGTTCCAGGTGTTCAGACATGTAACAGTGGTTTCTGATTGGATAGTTCCAGGTGTTCACGCGTGTAACAGTGGTTTCGGATTGGATAGTTCCAGGTGTTCAGACGTGTAACAGTGGTTTCTGATTGGATAGTTCCAGGTGTTCACGCCTGTAACAGCGGTTTCCGATTGGATAGTTCCAGGTGTTCACGCGTGTAACAGCGGTTCCTGATTTGATAGTTCCAGGTGTTCACGCGTGTGACAGTGGTTTCCGATTGGATAGTTCCAGGTGTTCACGCGTGTAACACCGGTTTCCGATTGGATAGTTCCAGGTTTTCACGCGTGAAACAGCTGTTTCCGATTGGATAGTTCCAGGTGTTCACGGGTGTGACAGTCGTTTCCGATTGGATAGTTCCAGGTGTTCACGGGTGTGACAGTGGTTTCCGATTGGATAGTTCCAGGTGTTCACGCGTGTAACAGCGGTTTCTGATTGGATAGTTCCAGGTGTTAACGCGTGTAACAGCGGTTTCTGATTGGATAGTTCCAGGTGTTCACACGTGTAACAGTGGTTTTCTATTGGATAGTTCCAGGTGTTCATGCGTGTAACAGCGGTTTCTGATTGGATAGTTCCAGGTGTTCACGCGTGTAACAGTGGTTTCTCATTGGATAGTTCCAGGCGTTCACGCGTGTAACAACGGTTCCTGATTGGATAATTCCAGGTGTTCACACGTGTAACAGCGCTTCCTGATTAGATAGTTCCAGGTGTTCACACGTGTAACAGTGGTTTCCGATTGGATAGTTCCAGGTGTTCACGCGTGTAACACCGGTTTCCGATTGGATAGTTCCAGGTGTTCAGACGTGTAACAGCGGTTTCCTGTTGGATAGTTCCAGGTGTTCAGACGTGTAACAGTGGTTTCTGATTGGATAGTTCCAGCTGTTCACGCGGGTAACAGCGGTTTCTGATTGGATAGTTCCAGGTGTTCACGCGTGTAACAACGGTTCAATATTGGATAGTTCCAGGTGTTCAGACGTGTAACAGTGGTTTCCGATTGGATAGTTACAGGTGTTCAGACGTGTAACAGCGGTTTCCGATTGGATAGTTCCAGGTGTTCACGGGTGTGACAGTGGTTTCCGATTGGATAGTTCCAGGTGTTCACGCGTGTAACAGCGGTTTCCGATTGGATAGTTCCAGGTGTTCACGCGTGTAACAGCGGTTCCTGATTGGATAGTTCCAGGTGTTCACGCGTGTAACAGTGGTTTCGGATTGGATAGTTCCAGGTGTTCAGACGTGTAACAGCGGTTTCTGATTGGATAGTTCCAGGTGTTCAGACGTGTAACAGCGGTTTCTGATTGGATAGTTCCAGGTGTTCAGACATGTAACAGTGGTTTCTGATTGGATAGTTCCAGGTGTTCACGCGTGTAACAGTGGTTTCTGATTGGATAGTTCCAGGTGTTAACGCGTGTAACAGCGGGTTCTGATTGGATAGTTCCAGGTGTTCAGACGTGTAACAGTGGTTTCTGATTGGATAGTTCCAGGTGTTCACGCGTGTAACAGCGGTTTCTGATTGGATAGTTCCAGGTGTTCACGCGTGTAACAGCGGTTTCTGATTGGATAGTTCCAGGTGTTCACGCGTGTCACAACGGTTCAAGATTGGATAGTTCCAGGTGTTCACGCGTGTAACAGCGGATTCCGATTAGATAGTTTCAGGTGTTCAGACATGTAACAGTGGTTTCTGATTGGATAGTTCCAGGTGTTCACGCGTGTAACAGTGGTTTTCTATTGGATAGTTCCAGGTGTTCATGCGTGTAACAGCGGTTTCTGATTGGATAGTTCCAGGTGTTCACGCGTGTAACAGTGGTTTCTCATTGGATAGTTCCAGGCGTTCACGCGTGTAACAACGGTTCCTGATTGGATAATTCCAGGTGTTCACACGTGTAACAGCGCTTCCTGATTAGATAGTTCCAGGTGTTCACACGTGTAACAGTGGTTTCCGATTGGATAGTTCCAGGTGTTCACGCGTGTAACACCGGTTTCCGATTGGATAGTTCCAGGTGTTCAGACGTGTAACAGCGGTTTCCTGTTGGATAGTTCCAGGTGTTCAGACGTGTAACAGTGGTTTCTGATTGGATAGTTCCAGCTGTTCACGCGGGTAACAGCGGTTTGCGATTGGATAGTTCCAGGTGTTCACGCGTGTAACAGCGGTTTCTGATTGGATAGTTCCAGGTGTTCACGGGTGTGACAGTGGTTTCCGATTGGATAGTTCCAGGTGTTCACGCGTGTAACAGCGGTTTGCGATTGGATAGTTCCAGGTGTTCACGGGTGTGACAGTGGTTTCCGATTGGATAGTTCCAGGTGTTCACGCGTGTAACAGCGGTTTCTGATTGGATAGTTCCAGGTGTTCACGCGTGTAACAACGGTTTCTGATTGGATAGTTCCAGGTGTTCATGCGTGTAACAGTGGTATCTGATTGGATAGTTCCAGGTGTTCACGCGTGTAACAGTGGTTTCCGATTGGATTGTTCCAGGTGTTCAAGGGTGTGACAGTGGTTTCCGATTGGATAGTTCCAGGTGTTCACGCGGGTAACAGCGGTTTCTGATTGGATAGTTCCAGGTGTTCACGCGTGTAACAACGGTTCCTGATTGGATAGTTCCAGGTGTTCACACGTGTAACAGTGGTTTCCGACTGGATAGTTCCAGGTGTTCATGCGTGTAACAGCGGTTTCCGATTGGATAGTTCCAGGTGTTCACGCGTGTAACACCGGTTTCCGATTGGATAGTTCCAGGTATTCACGCGTGAAACAGCTGTTTCCGATTGGATAGTTCCAGGTGTTCACGCGGGTAACAGCGGATTCCGAGTAGATAGTTCCAGGTGTTCAGACGTGTAGCAGTGGTTTCGGATTGGATAGTTCCAGGTGTTCACGCGTGTAACAGCGGTTTCTGATTGGATAGTTCCAGGTGTTAACGCGTGTAACAGCGGTTTCTGATTGAATAGTTCCAGGTGTTCACGCGTGTAACAACGGTTCCTGATTGGATAGTTCCAGGTGTTCACGCGTGTAACAGCGGTTTCCGATTGGATAGTTCCAGGTGTTCACGTGTGTGACAGTGGTTTCCGATTGGATAGTTCCAGGTGTTCACGCCTGTAACAGCGGTTTCTGATTGGATAGTTCCAGGTGTTCACGCGTGTAACAGCGTTTTCTGATTGGATAGTTCCAGGTGTTCACGCGTGTAACAACGGTTTCTGATTGGATAGTTCCAGGTGTTCACACGTGTAACAGTGGTTTCCGATTGGATAGTTCCAGGTGTTCACGGGTGTGACAGTGGTTTCCGATTGGATAGTTCCAGGTGTTCACGCGGGTAACAGCGGATTCCGAGTAGATAGTTCCAGGTGTTCAGACGTGTAGCGGTGGTTTCGGATTGGATAGTTCCAGGTGTTCACGCGTGTAACAGTGGTTTCAGATTGGATAGTTCCAGGTGTTCACGCGTGTAACAGCGGTTTCCGATTGGATAGTTCCAGGTGTTCACGGGTGTGACAGTGGTTTCCGATTGGATAGTTCCACGTGTTCACGCGTGTAACAGCGGTTTCTGATTGGATAGTTCCAGGTGTTCACGCGTGTAACAACGGTTTCTGATTGGATAGTTCCAGGTGTTCACACGTGTAACAGTGGTTTCCGATTGGATAGTTCCAGGTGTTCATGCGTGTAACAGCGGTTTCCGATTGGATAGTTCCAGGTGTTCACGCGTGTAACAGCAGTTTCCTATTGAATAGTTCCAGGTGTTCATGCGTGTAACAGCGGTTTCCGATTGGATAGTTCCAGGTGTTCAGGCGTGTAACAGTGGTTTCTGATTGGATAGTTCCAGGTGTTCATGCGTGTAACAGCGGTTTCTGAATGGATAGTTCCAGGTGTTCACGCGTGTCACAACGGTTCAAGATTGGATAGTTCCAGGTGTTCACGCGTGTAACAGCGGATTCCGATTAGATAGTTCCAGGTGTTCAGACATGTAACAGTGGTTTCTGATTGGATAGTTCCAGGTGTTCACGCGTGTAACAGTGGTTTCGGATTGGATAGTTCCAGGTGTTCAGACGTGTAACAGTGGTTTCTGATTGGATAGTTCCAGGTGTTCACGCCTGTAACAGCGGTTTCCGATTGGATAGTTCCAGGTGTTCACGCGTGTAACAGCGGTTCCTGATTTGATAGTTCCAGGTGTTCACGCGTGTGACAGTGGTTTCCGATTGGATAGTTCCAGGTGTTCACGCGTGTAACACCGGTTTCCGATTGGATAGTTCCAGGTTTTCACGCGTGAAACAGCTGTTTCCGATTGGATAGTTCCAGGTGTTCACGGGTGTGACAGTCGTTTCCGATTGGATAGTTCCAGGTGTTCACGGGTGTGACAGTGGTTTCCGATTGGATAGTTCCAGGTGTTCACGCGTGTAACAGCGGTTTCTGATTGGATAGTTCCAGGTGTTAACGCGTGTAACAGCGGTTTCTGATTGGATAGTTCCAGGTGTTCACACGTGTAACAGTGGTTTTCTATTGGATAGTTCCAGGTGTTCATGCGTGTAACAGCGGTTTCTGATTGGATAGTTCCAGGTGTTCACGCGTGTAACAGTGGTTTCTCATTGGATAGTTCCAGGCGTTCACGCGTGTAACAACGGTTCCTGATTGGATAATTCCAGGTGTTCACACGTGTAACAGCGCTTCCTGATTAGATAGTTCCAGGTGTTCACACGTGTAACAGTGGTTTCCGATTGGATAGTTCCAGGTGTTCACGCGTGTAACACCGGTTTCCGATTGGATAGTTCCAGGTGTTCAGACGTGTAACAGCGGTTTCCTGTTGGATAGTTCCAGGTGTTCAGACGTGTAACAGTGGTTTCTGATTGGATAGTTCCAGCTGTTCACGCGGGTAACAGCGGTTTCTGATTGGATAGTTCCAGGTGTTCACGCGTGTAACAACGGTTCAATATTGGATAGTTCCAGGTGTTCAGACGTGTAACAGTGGTTTCCGATTGGATAGTTACAGGTGTTCAGACGTGTAACAGCGGTTTCCGATTGGATAGTTCCAGGTGTTCACGGGTGTGACAGTGGTTTCCGATTGGATAGTTCCAGGTGTTCACGCGTGTAACAGCGGTTTCCGATTGGATAGTTCCAGGTGTTCACGCGTGTAACAGCGGTTCCTGATTGGATAGTTCCAGGTGTTCACGCGTGTAACAGTGGTTTCGGATTGGATAGTTCCAGGTGTTCAGACGTGTAACAGCGGTTTCTGATTGGATAGTTCCAGGTGTTCAGACGTGTAACAGCGGTTTCTGATTGGATAGTTCCAGGTGTTCAGACATGTAACAGTGGTTTCTGATTGGATAGTTCCAGGTGTTCACGCGTGTAACAGTGGTTTCTGATTGGATAGTTCCAGGTGTTAACGCGTGTAACAGCGGGTTCTGATTGGATAGTTCCAGGTGTTCAGACGTGTAACAGTGGTTTCTGATTGGATAGTTCCAGGTGTTCACGCGTGTAACAGCGGTTTCTGATTGGATAGTTCCAGGTGTTCACGCGTGTAACAGCGGTTTCTGATTGGATAGTTCCAGGTGTTCACGCGTGTCACAACGGTTCAAGATTGGATAGTTCCAGGTGTTCACGCGTGTAACAGCGGATTCCGATTAGATAGTTTCAGGTGTTCAGACATGTAACAGTGGTTTCTGATTGGATAGTTCCAGGTGTTCACGCGTGTAACAGTGGTTTTCTATTGGATAGTTCCAGGTGTTCATGCGTGTAACAGCGGTTTCTGATTGGATAGTTCCAGGTGTTCACGCGTGTAACAGTGGTTTCTCATTGGATAGTTCCAGGCGTTCACGCGTGTAACAACGGTTCCTGATTGGATAATTCCAGGTGTTCACACGTGTAACAGCGCTTCCTGATTAGATAGTTCCAGGTGTTCACACGTGTAACAGTGGTTTCCGATTGGATAGTTCCAGGTGTTCACGCGTGTAACACCGGTTTCCGATTGGATAGTTCCAGGTGTTCAGACGTGTAACAGCGGTTTCCTGTTGGATAGTTCCAGGTGTTCAGACGTGTAACAGTGGTTTCTGATTGGATAGTTCCAGCTGTTCACGCGGGTAACAGCGGTTTCTGATTGGATAGTTCCAGGTGTTCACGCGTGTAACAGCGGTTCCTGATTGGATAGTTCCAGGTGTTAACGCGTGTAACACCGGTTTCCGATTGGATAGTTAAAGGTGTTCAGACGTGTAACAGTGGTTTCCGATTGGATAGTTCCAGGTCTTCACACGTGTAACAGCGGTTTCTGATTGGACAGTTCCAGCTGTTTACGCGTGTAACAGCGGTTTCCGATTGGATAGTTCCAGGTGTTCACGGGTGTGACAGTGGTTTCCGATTGGATAGTTCCAGGTGTTCACGCCTGTAACAGCGGTTTCTGATTGGATAGTTCCAGGTGTTCACGCGTGTAACAGCGTTTTGTGATTGGATAGTTCCAGGTGTTCACGCGTGTAACAACGGTTTCTGATTGGATAGTTCCAGGTGTTCACACGTGTAACAGTGGTTTCCGATTGGATAGTTCCAGGTGTTCACGGGTGTGACAGTGGTTTCCGATTGGATAGTTCCAGGTGTTCACGCGGGTAACAGCGGATTCCGAGTAGATAGTTCCAGGTGTTCAGACGTGTAGCAGTGGTTTCGGATTGGATAGTTCCAGGTGTTCACGCGTGTAACAGTGGTTTCAGATTGGATAGTTCCAGGTGTTCACGCGTGTAACAGCGGTTTCCGATTGGATAGTTCCAGGTGTTCACGGGTGTGACAGTGGTTTCCGATTGGATAGTTCCAGGTGTTCACGCGTGTAACAGCGGTTTCCGATTGGATAGTTCCAGGTGTTCAGGCGTGTAACAGTGGTTTCTGATTGGATAGTTCCAGGTGTTCACGCGTGTAACAGTGGTTTCGGATTGGATAGTTCCAGGTGTTCAGACGTGTAACAGCGGTTTCTGATTGGATAGTTCCAGGTGTTCAGACGTGTAACAGCGGTTTCTGATTGGATAGTTCCAGGTGTTCAGACATGTAACAGTGGTTTCTGATTGGATAGTTCCAGGTGTTCACGCGTGTAACAGTGGTTTCTGATTGGATAGTTCCAGGTGTTAACGCGTGTAACAGCGGGTTCTGATTGGATAGTTCCAGGTGTTCAGACGTGTAACAGTGGTTTCTGATTGGATAGTTCCAGGTGTTCACGCGTGTAACAGCGGTTTCTGATTGGATAGTTCCAGGTGTTCACGCGTGTAACAGCGGTTTCTGATTGGATAGTTCCAGGTGTTCACGCGTGTCACAACGGTTCAAGATTGGATAGTTCCAGGTGTTCACGCGTGTAACAGCGGATTCCGATTAGATAGTTTCAGGTGTTCAGACATGTAACAGTGGTTTCTGATTGGATAGTTCCAGGTGTTCACGCGTGTAACAGTGGTTTTCTATTGGATAGTTCCAGGTGTTCATGCGTGTAACAGCGGTTTCTGATTGGATAGTTCCAGGTGTTCACGCGTGTAACAGTGGTTTCTCATTGGATAGTTCCAGGCGTTCACGCGTGTAACAACGGTTCCTGATTGGATAATTCCAGGTGTTCACACGTGTAACAGCGCTTCCTGATTAGATAGTTCCAGGTGTTCACACGTGTAACAGTGGTTTCCGATTGGATAGTTCCAGGTGTTCACGCGTGTAACACCGGTTTCCGATTGGATAGTTCCAGGTGTTCAGACGTGTAACAGCGGTTTCCTGTTGGATAGTTCCAGGTGTTCAGACGTGTAACAGTGGTTTCTGATTGGATAGTTCCAGCTGTTCACGCGGGTAACAGCGGTTTCTGATTGGATAGTTCCAGGTGTTCACGCGTGTAACAGCGGTTCCTGATTGGATAGTTCCAGGTGTTAACGCGTGTAACACCGGTTTCCGATTGGATAGTTAAAGGTGTTCAGACGTGTAACAGTGGTTTCCGATTGGATAGTTCCAGGTGTTCACGCGTGTAACAGCGGTTTCCGATTGGATAGTTCCAGGTGTTCACGGGTGTGACAGTGGTTTCCGATTGGATAGTTCCAGGTGTTCACGCGTGTAACAGCGGTTTCCGATTGGATAGTTCCAGGTGTTCAGGCGTGTAACAGTGGTTTCTGATTGGATAGTTCCAGGTGTTCACGCGTGTAACAGTGGTTTCGGATTGGATAGTTCCAGGTGTTCAGACGTGTAACAGCGGTTTCTGATTGGATAGTTCCAGGTGTTCAGACGTGTAACAGCGGTTTCTGATTGGATAGTTCCAGGTGTTCAGACGTGTAACAGCGGTTTCTGATTGGATAGTTCCAGGTGTTCAGACATGTAACAGTGGTTTCTGATTGGATAGTTCCAGGTGTTCACGCGTGTAACAGTGGTTTCTGATTGGATAGTTCCAGGTGTTAACGCGTGTAACAGCGGGTTCTGATTGGATAGTTCCAGGTGTTCAGACGTGTAACAGTGGTTTCTGATTGGATAGTTCCAGGTGTTCACGCGTGTAACAGCGGTTTCTGATTGGATAGTTCCAGGTGTTCACGCGTGTAACAGCGGTTTCTGATTGGATAGTTCCAGGTGTTCACGCGTGTCACAACGGTTCAAGATTGGATAGTTCCAGGTGTTCACGCGTGTAACAGCGGATTCCGATTAGATAGTTTCAGGTGTTCAGACATGTAACAGTGGTTTCTGATTGGATAGTTCCAGGTGTTCACGCGTGTAACAGTGGTTTTCTATTGGATAGTTCCAGGTGTTCATGCGTGTAACAGCGGTTTCTGATTGGATAGTTCCAGGTGTTCACGCGTGTAACAGTGGTTTCTCATTGGATAGTTCCAGGCGTTCACGCGTGTAACAACGGTTCCTGATTGGATAATTCCAGGTGTTCACACGTGTAACAGCGCTTCCTGATTAGATAGTTCCAGGTGTTCACACGTGTAACAGTGGTTTCCGATTGGATAGTTCCAGGTGTTCACGCGTGTAACACCGGTTTCCGATTGGATAGTTCCAGGTGTTCAGACGTGTAACAGCGGTTTCCTGTTGGATAGTTCCAGGTGTTCAGACGTGTAACAGTGGTTTCTGATTGGATAGTTCCAGCTGTTCACGCGGGTAACAGCGGTTTCTGATTGGATAGTTCCAGGTGTTCACGCGTGTAACAGCGGTTCCTGATTGGATAGTTCCAGGTGTTAACGCGTGTAACACCGGTTTCCGATTGGATAGTTAAAGGTGTTCAGACGTGTAACAGTGGTTTCCGATTGGATAGTTCCAGGTGTTCACGCGTGTAACAGCGGTTTCCGATTGGATAGTTCCAGGTGTTCACGGGTGTGACAGTGGTTTCCGATTGGATAGTTCCAGGTGTTCACGCGTGTAACAGCGGTTTCCGATTGGATAGTTCCAGGTGTTCAGGCGTGTAACAGTGGTTTCTGATTGGATAGTTCCAGGTGTTCACGCGTGTAACAGTGGTTTCGGATTGGATAGTTCCAGGTGTTCAGACGTGTAACAGCGGTTTCTGATTGGATAGTTCCAGGTGTTCAGACGTGTAACAGCGGTTTCTGATTGGATAGTTCCAGGTGTTCAGACATGTAACAGTGGTTTCTGATTGGATAGTTCCAGGTGTTCACGCGTGTAACAGTGGTTTCTGATTGGATAGTTCCAGGTGTTAACGCGTGTAACAGCGGTTTCTGATTGGATAGTTCCAGGTGTTCACGCGTGTAACAGCGATTTCTGATTGGATAGTTCCAGGTGTTCACGCGTGTAACAGCGGTTTCTGATTGGATAGTTCCAGGTGTTCACGCGTGTCACAACGGTTCAAGATTGGATAGTTCCAGGTGTTCACGCGTGTAACAGCGGATTCCGATTAGATAGTTTCAGGTGTTCAGACATGTAACAGTGGTTTCTGATTGGATAGTTCCAGGTGTTCACGCGTGTAACAGTGGTTTCGGATTGGATAGTTCCAGGTGTTCAGACGTGTAACAGTGGTTTCTGATTGGATAGTTCCAGGTGTTCAGGCCTGTAACAGCGGTTTCCGATTGGATAGTTCCAGGTGTTCACGCGTGTAACAGCGGTTCCTGATTTGATAGTTCCAGGTGTTCACGCGTGTGACAGTGGTTTCCGATTGGATAGTTCCAGGTGTTCACGCGTGTAACACCGGTTTCCGATTGGATAGTTCCAGGTTTTCACGCGTGAAACAGCTGTTTCCGATTGGATAGTTCCAGGTGTTCACGGGTGTGACAGTCGTTTCCGATTGGATAGTTCCAGGTGTTCACGGGTGTGACAGTGGTTTCCGATTGGATAGTTCCAGGTGTTCACGCGTGTAACAGCGGTTTCTGATTGGATAGTTCCAGGTGTTCAGACGTGTAGCAGTGGTTTCTGATTGGATAGTTCCAGGTGTTCAGACGTGTAACAGCGGTTTCTGATTGGATAGTTCCAGGTGTTCAGACGTGTAACAGCGGTTTCTGATTGGATAGTTCCAGGTGTTCAGACATGTAACAGTGGTTTCTGATTGGATAGTTCCAGGTGTTCACGCGTGTAACAGTGGTTTCTGATTGGATAGTTCCAGGTGTTAACGCGTGTAACAGCGGGTTCTGATTGGATAGTTCCAGGTGTTCAGACGTGTAACAGTGGTTTCTGATTGGATAGTTCCAGGTGTTCACGCGTGTAACAGCGGTTTCTGATTGGATAGTTCCAGGTGTTCACGCGTGTAACAGCGGTTTCTGATTGGATAGTTCCAGGTGTTCACGCGTGTCACAACGGTTCAAGATTGGATAGTTCCAGGTGTTCACGCGTGTAACAGCGGATTCCGATTAGATAGTTTCAGGTGTTCAGACATGTAACAGTGGTTTCTGATTGGATAGTTCCAGGTGTTCACGCGTGTAACAGTGGTTTCGGATTGGATAGTTCCAGGTGTTCAGACGTGTAACAGTGGTTTCTGATTGGATAGTTCCAGGTGTTCAGGCCTGTAACAGCGGTTTCCGATTGGATAGTTCCAGGTGTTCACGCGTGTAACAGCGGTTCCTGATTTGATAGTTCCAGGTGTTCACGCGTGTGACAGCGGTTTCTGATTGGATAGTTCCAGGTGTTCACGCGTGTAACACCGGTTTCCGATTGGATAGTTCCAGGTTTTCACGCGTGAAACAGCTGTTTCCGATTGGATAGTTCCAGGTGTTCACGGGTGTGACAGTCGTTTCCGATTGGATAGTTCCAGGTGTTCACGGGTGTGACAGTGGTTTCCGATTGGATAGTTCCAGGTGTTCACGCGTGTAACAGCGGTTTCTGATTGGATAGTTCCAGGTGTTAACGCGTGTAACAGCGGTTTCTGATTGGATAGTTCCAGGTGTTCACACGTGTAACAGTGGTTTTCTATTGGATAGTTCCAGGTGTTCATGCGTGTAACAGCGGTTTCTGATTGGATAGTTCCAGGTGTTCACGCGTGTAACAGTGGTTTCTCATTGGATAGTTCCAGGCGTTCACGCGTGTAACAACGGTTCCTGATTGGATAATTCCAGGTGTTCACACGTGTAACAGCGCTTCCTGATTAGATAGTTCCAGGTGTTCACACGTGTAACAGTGGTTTCCGATTGGATAGTTCCAGGTGTTCACGCGTGTAACACCGGTTTCCGATTGGATAGTTACAGGTGTTCAGACGTGTAACAGCGGTTTCCTGTTGGATAGTTCCAGGTGTTCAGACGTGTAACAGTGGTTTCTGATTGGATAGTTCCAGGTGTTCACGCGTGTAACAGCGGTTTCTGATTGGATAGTTCCAGGTGTTCACGCGTGTAACAGCGGTTCCTGATTGGATAGTTCCAGGTGTTAACGCGTGTAACACCGGTTTCCGATTGGATAGTTAAAGGTGTTCAGACGTGTAACAGTGGTTTCCGATTGGATAGTTCCAGGTGTTCACGCGTGTAACAGCGGTTTCCGATTGGATAGTTCCAGGTGTTCAGACGTGTAACAGTGGTTTCTGATTGGATAGTTCCAGGTGTTCACGCGTGTAACAGCGGTTTCTGATTGGATAGTTCCAGGTGTTCACGCGTGGAACAACGGTTCAATATTGGATAGTTCCAGGTGTTCATGCGTGTAACAGCGGTTTCTGATTGGACAGTTCCAGGTGTTCACGCGTGTAACAGCGGTTTCCGATTGGATAGTTCCAGGTGTTCACGGGTGTGACAGTGGTTTCCGATTGGATAGTTCCAGGTGTTCACGCCTGTAACAGCGGTTTCTGATTGGATAGTTCCAGGTGTTCACGCGTGTAACAGCGTTTTCTGATTGGATAGTTCCAGGTGTTCACGCGTGTAACAACGGTTTCTGATTGGATAGTTCCAGGTGTTCACACGTGTAACAGTGGTTTCCGATTGGATAGTTCCAGGTGTTCACGCGTGTAACAGCGGTTTCCGATTGGATAGTTCCAGGTGTTCACGAGTGTGACAGTGGTTTCCGATTGGATTGTTCCAGGTGTTCACGGGTGTGACAGTGGTTTCCGATTGGATAGTTCCAGGTGTTCACGCGGGTAACAGCGGTTTCTGATTGGATAGTTCCAGGTGTTCACGCGTGTAACAACGGTTCCTGATTGGATAGTTTCAGGTGTTCACACGTGTAACAACGGTTCAATATTGGATAGTTCCAGGTGTTCATACGTGTAACAGCGGTTTCTGATTGGATAGTTCCAGGTGTTCACACGTGTAACAGTTGTTTTCTATTGGATAGTTCCAGGTGTTCATGCGTGTAACAGCGGTTTCTGATTGGATAGTTCCAGGTGTTCACACGTGTAACAACGGTTCCTGATTGGATAGTTCCAGGTGTTCACACCTGTAACAGCGGTTTCCGATTGGATAGTTCCAGGTGTTCAGAGGTGTAACAGTGGTTTCTGTTTGGATAATTCCAGGTGTGCAGACGTGTAACAGTGGTTTCTGATTGGATAGTTCCAGGTGTTCACGCGTGTAACAGCGGTTTGTGATTGGATAGTTCCAGGTGTTCACGCCTGTAACAGCGGTTTCTGATTGGATAGTTCCAGGTGTTCACGCGTGTAGCAGCGTTTTCTGATTGGATAGTTCCAGGTGTTCACGCGTGTAACAACGGTTTCTGATTGGATAGTTCCAGGTGTTCACACGTGTAACAGTGGTTTCCGATTGGATAGTTCCAGGTGTTCACGCGTGTAACAGCGGTTTCCGATTGGATAGTTCCAGGTGTTCACGAGTGTGACAGTGGTTTCCGATTGGATTGTTCCAGGTGTTCACGGGTGTGACAGTGGTTTCCGATTGGATAGTTCCAGGTGTTCACGCGGGTAACAGCGGTTTCTGATTGGATAGTTCCAAGTGTTCACGCGTGTAACAACGGTTCCTGATTGGATAGTTCCAGGTGTTCACAAGTGTAACAACGGTTCAATATTGGATAGTTCCAGGTGTTCATACGTGTAACAACGGTTCAAGATTGGATAGTTCCAGGTGTTCACACGTGTAAACAGTTGTTTTCTATTGGATAGTTCCAGGTGTTCATGCGTGTAACAGCGGTTTCTGATTGGATAGTTCCAGGTGTTCAGACGTGTAACAACGGTTCCTGATTGGATAGTTCCAGGTGTTCACACGTGTAACAGCGGTTTCCGATTGGATAGTTCCAGGTGTTCAGAGGTGTAACAGTGGTTTCTGTTTGGATAGTTCCAGGTGTTCAGACGTGTAACAGTGGTTTCTGATTGGATAGTTCCAGGCGTTCACGCGTGTAACAGTGGTTTCTGATTGGATAGTTCCAGGTGTTCACGCGTGTAACAGTGGTTTCTCATTGGATAGTTCCAGGCGTTCACTCGTGTAACAGCGTTTTCTGATTGGATAGTTCCAGGTGTTCACGCGTGTAACAACGGTTTCTGATTGGATAGTTCCAGGTGTTCACACGTGTAACAGTGGTTTCCGATTGGATAGTTCCAGGTGTTCACGCGTGTAACAGCGGTTTCCGATTGGATAGTTCCAGGTGTTCACGAGTGTGACAGTGGTTTCCGATTGGATTGTTCCAGGTGTTCACGGGTGTGACAGTGGTTTCCGATTGGATAGTTCCAGGTGTTCACGCGGGTAACAGCGGTTTCTGATTGGATAGTTCCAGGTGTTAACGCGTGTAACACCGGTTTCTGATTGGATAGTTCCAGGTGTTCATACGTGTAACAGCGGTTTCTGATTGGATAGTTCCAGGTGTTCACACGTGTAACAACGGTTCCTGATTGGATAGTTCCAGGTGTTCACACGTGTAACAGCGGTTTCCGATTGGATAGTTCCAGGTGTTCACGCGTGTAACAGCGGTTTCCGATTGGATAGTTCCAGGTGTTCAGACGTGTAACAGTGGTTTCTGTTTGGATAGTTCCAGGTGTTCAGACGTGTAACAGTGGTTTCTGATTGGATAGTTCCAGGTGTTCACGCGTGTAACAGTGGTTTCTCATTGGATAGTTCCAGGCGTTCACGCGTGTAACAGCGTTTTCTGATTGGATAGTTCCAGGTGTTCACGTGTGTAACAACGGTTTCTGATTGGATAGTTCCAGGTGTTCACACGTGTAACAGTGGTTTCCGATTGGATAGTTCCAGGTGTTCACGCGTGTAACAGCGGTTTCCGATTGGATAGTTCCAGGTGTTCACGAGTGTGACAGTGGTTTCCGATTGGATTGTTCCAGGTGTTCACGGGTGTGACAGTGGTTTCCGATTGGATAGTTCCAGGTGTTCACGAGTGTGACAGTGGTTTCCGATTGGATTGTTCCAGGTGTTCACGGGTGTGACAGTGGTTTCCGATTGGATAGTTCCAGGTGTTCACGCGGGTAACAGCGGTTTCTGATTGGATAGTTCCAGGTGTTCACGCGTGTAACAACGGTTCCTGATTGGATAGTTCCAGGTGTTCACACGTGTAACAACGGTTCAATATTGGATAGTTCCAGGTGTTCATACGTGTAACAGCGGTTTCTGATTGGATAATTCCAGGTGTTCACACGTGTAACAGTTGTTTTCTATTGGATAGTTCCAGGTGTTCATGCGTGTAACAGCGGTTTCCGATTGGATAGTTCCAGGTGTTCAGACGTGTAACAACGGTTCCTGATTGGATAGTTCCAGGTGTTCACACGTGTAACAGCGGTTTCCGATTGGATAGATCCAGGTGTTCAGAGGTGTAACAGTGGTTTCTGTTTGGATAGTTCCAGGTGTTCAGACGTGTAACAGTGGTTTCTGATTGGATAGTTCCAGGCGTTCACGCGTGTAACAGCGGTTTGTGATTGGATAGTTCCAGGTGTTCACGCGTGTAACAGCGGTTTCCGATTGGATAGTTCCAGGTGTTCACGGGTGTGACAGTGGTTTCCGATTGGATAGTTCCAGGTGTTCACGCGTGTAACAGCGGTTTCTGATTGGATAGTTCCAGGTGTTCACTCGTGTAACAACGGTTTCTGATTGGATAGTTCCAGGTGTTCACGCGTGTAACAGCGGTTTCCTATTGGATAGTTCCAGGTGTTCATGCGTGTAACAGCGGTTTCCGATTGGATAGTTCCAGGTGTTCAGGCGTGTAACAGTGGTTTCTGATTGGATAGTTCCAGGTGTTCACGCGTGTAACAGCGGTTTCAAATTGGATAGTTCCAGGTGTTCAGAAATGTAACAGTGGTTTCTGATTGGATAGTTCCAGGTGTTCACGCGTGTAACAGTGGTTTCTGATTGGATAGTTCCAGGTGTTAACGCGTGTAACAGCGGGTTCTGATTGGATAGTTCCAGGTGTTCACGCGTGTAACAGCGGATTCTGATTAGATAGTTCCAGGTGTTCAGACATGTAACAGTGGTTTCTGATTGGATAGTTCCAGGTGTTCACGCGTGTAACAGTGGTTTCGGATTGGATAGTTCCAGGTGTTCAGACGTGTAACAGCGGTTTCTGATTGGATAGTTCCAGGTGTTCAGACGTGTAACAGCGGTTTCTGATTGGATAGTTCCAGGTGTTCAGACATGTAACAGTGGTTTCTGATTGGATAGTTCCAGGTGTTCACGCGTGTAACAGTGGTTTCTGATTGGATAGTTCCAGGTGTTAACGCGTGTAACAGCGGGTTCTGATTGGATAGTTCCAGGTGTTCAGACGTGTAACAGTGGTTTCTGATTGGATAGTTCCAGGTGTTCACGCATGTAACAGCGGTTTCTGATTGGATAGTTCCAGGTGTTCACGCGTGTAACAGCGGTTTCTGATTGGATAGTTCCAGGTGTTCACGCGTGTCACAACGGTTCAAGATTGGATAGTTCCAGGTGTTCACGCGTGTAACAGCGGATTCCGATTAGATAGTTTCAGGTGTTCAGACATGTAACAGTGGTTTCTGATTGGATAGTTCCAGGTGTTCACGCGTGTAACAGTGGTTTCGGATTGGATAGTTCCAGGTGTTCAGACGTGTAACAGTGGTTTCTGATTGGATAGTTCCAGGTGTTCAGGCCTGTAACAGCGGTTTCCGATTGGATAGTTCCAGGTGTTCACGGGTGTGACAGTCGTTTCCGATTGGATAGTTCCAGGTGTTCACGGGTGTGACAGTGGTTTCCGATTGGATAGTTCCAGGTGTTCACGCGTGTAACAGCGGTTTCTGATTGGATAGTTCCAGGTGTTAACGCGTGTAACAGCGGTTTCTGATTGGATAGTTCCAGGTGTTCACACGTGTAACAGTGGTTTTCTATTGGATAGTTCCAGGTGTTCATGCGTGTAACAGCGGTTTCTGATTGGATAGTTCCAGGTGTTCACGCGTGTAACAGTGGTTTCTCATTGGATAGTTCCAGGCGTTCACGCGTGTAACAACGGTTCCTGATTGGATAATTCCAGGTGTTCACACGTGTAACAGTGGTTTCCGATTGGATAGTTCCAGGTGTTCACGCGTGTAACACCGGTTTCCGATTGGATAGTTCCAGGTGTTCAGACGTGTAACAGCGGTTTCCTGTTGGATAGTTCCAGGTGTTCAGACGTGTAACAGTGGTTTCTGATTGGATAGTTCCAGGTGTTCACGCGTGTAACAGCGGTTTCCGATTGGATAGTTCCAGGTGTTCACGGGTGTGACAGTCGTTTCCGATTGGATAGTTCCAGGTGTTCACGGGTGTGACAGTGGTTTCCGATTGGATAGTTCCAGGTGTTCACGCGTGTAACAGCGGTTTCTGATTGGATAGTTCCAGGTGTTAACGCGTGTAACAGCGGTTTCTGATTGGATAGTTCCAGGTGTTCACACGTGTAACAGTGGTTTTCTATTGGATAGTTCCAGGTGTTCATGCGTGTAACAGCGGTTTCTGATTGGATAGTTCCAGGTGTTCACGCGTGTAACAGTGGTTTCTCATTGGATAGTTCCAGGCGTTCACGCGTGTAACAACGGTTCCTGATTGGATAATTCCAGGTGTTCACACGTGTAACAGTGGTTTCCGATTGGATAGTTCCAGGTGTTCACGCGTGTAACACCGGTTTCCGATTGGATAGTTCCAGGTGTTCAGACGTGTAACAGCGGTTTCCTGTTGGATAGTTCCAGGTGTTCAGACGTGTAACAGTGGTTTCTGATTGGATAGTTCCAGGTGTTCACGCGTGTAACAGCGGTTTCTGATTGGATAGTTCCAGGTGTTCACGCGTGTAACAGCGGTTCCTGATTGGATAGTTCCAGGTGTTAACGCGTGTAACACCGGTTTCCGATTGGATAGTTAAAGGTGTTCAGACGTGTAACAGTGGTTTCCGATTGGATAGTTCCAGGTGTTCACGCGTGTAACAGCGGTTTCCGATTGGATAGTTCCAGGTGTTCAGACGTGTAACAGTGGTTTCTGATTGGATAGTTCCAGGTGTTCACACGTGTAACAACGGTTCCTGATTGGATAGTTCCAGGTGTTCACACGTGTAACAACGGTTCAATATTGGATAGTTCCAGGTGTTCATACGTGTAACAGCGGTTTCTGATTGGATAGTTCCAGGTGTTCACACGTGTAACAGTTGTTTTCTATTGGATAGTTCCAGGTGTTCATGCGTGTAACAGCGGTTTCTGATTGGATAGTTCCAGGTGTTCAGACGTGTAACAACGGTTCCTGATTGGATAGTTCCAGGTGTTCACACCTGTAACAGCGGTTTCCGATTGGATAGTTCCAGGTGTTCAGAGGTGTAACAGTGGTTTCTGTTTGGATAATTCCAGGTGTGCAGACGTGTAACAGTGGTTTCTGATTGGATAGTTCCAGGTGTTCACGCGTGTAACAGCGGTTTGTGATTGGATAGTTCCAGGTGTTCACGCCTGTAACAGCGGTTTCTGATTGGATAGTTCCAGGTGTTCACGCGTGTAGCAGCGTTTTCTGATTGGATAGTTCCAGGTGTTCACGCGTGTAACAACGGTTTCTGATTGGATAGTTCCAGGTGTTCACACGTGTAAGAGTGGTTTCCGATTGGATAGTTCCAGGTGTTCACGCATGTAACAGCGGTTTCCGATTGGATAGTTCCAGGTGTTCACGAGTGTGACAGTGGTTTCCGATTGGATTGTTCCAGGTGTTCACGGGTGTGACAGTGGTTTCCGATTGGATAGTTCCAGGTGTTCACGCGGGTAACAGCGGTTTCTGATTGGATAGTTCCAGGTGTTCACGCGTGTAACAACGGTTCCTGATTGGATAGTTCCAGGTGTTCACACGTGTAACAACGGTTCAATATTGGATAGTTCCAGGTGTTCATACGTGTAACAGCGGTTTCTGATTGGATAGTTCCAGGTGTTCACACGTGTAACAGTTGTTTTCTATTGGATAGTTCCAGGTGTTCATGCGAGTAACAGCGGTTTCTGATTGGATAGTTCCAGGTGTTCAGACGTGTAACAACGGTTCCTGATTGGATAGTTCCAGGTGTTCACACCTGTAACAGCGGTTTCCGATTGGATAGTTCCAGGTGTTCAGAGGTGTAACAGTGGTTTCTGTTTGGATAGTTCCAGGTGTTCAGACGTGTAACAGTGGTTTCTGATTGGATAGTTCCAGGTGTTCACGCGTGTAACAGCGGTTTGTGATTGGATAGTTCCAGGTGTTCACGCCTGTAACAGCGGTTTCTGATTGGATAGTTCCAGGTGTTCACGCGTGTAGCAGCGTTTTCTGATTGGATAGTTCCAGGTGTTCACGCGTGTAACAACGGTTTCTGATTGGATAGTTCCAGGTGTTCACACGTGTAACAGTGGTTTCCGATTGGATAGTTCCAGGTGTTCACGCGTGTAAAAGCGGTTTCTGATTGGATAGTTCCAGGTGTTCACGAGTGTGACAGTGGTTTCCGATTGGATTGTTCCAGGTGTTCACGGGTGTGACAGTGGTTTCCGATTGGATAGTTCCAGGTGTTCACGCGGGTAACAGCGGTTTCTGATTGGATAGTTCCAGGTGTTCACGCGTGTAACAACGGTTCCTGATTGGATAGTTCCAGGTGTTCACACGTGTAACAACGGTTCAATATTGGATAGTTCCAGGTGTTCATACGTGTAACAACGGTTCAAGATTGGATAGTTCCAGGTGTTCACACGTGTAACAGTTGTTTTCTATTGGATAGTTCCAGGTGTTCATGCGTGTAACAGCGGTTTTTGATTGGATAGTTCCAGGTGTTCAGACGTGTAACAACGGTTCCTGATTGGATAGTTCCAGGTGTTCACACGTGTAACAGCGGTTTCCGATTGGATAGTTCCAGGTGTTCAGAGGTGTAACAGTGGTTTCTGTTTGGATAGTTCCAGGTGTTCAGACGTGTAACAGTGGTTTCTGATTGGATAGTTCCAGGCGTTCACGCGTGTAACAGTGGTTTCTGATTGGATAGTTCCAGGTGTTCACGCGTGTAACAGTGGTTTCTCATTGGATAGTTCCAGGCATTCACTCGTGTAACAGCGTTTTCTGATTGGATAGTTCCAGGTGTTCACGCGTGTAACAGCGGTTTCCGATTGGATAGTTCCAGGTGTTCACGAGTGTGACAGTGGTTTCCGATTGGATTGTTCCAGGTGTTCACGGGTGTGACAGTGGTTTCCGATTGGATAGTTCCAGGTGTTCACGCGGGTAACAGCGGTTTCTGATTGGATAGCTCCAGGTGTTCACGCGTGTAACAACGGTTCCTGATTGGATAGTTCCAGGTGTTCACACGTGTAACAGTGGTTTCCGATTGGATAGTTCCAGGTGTTAACGCGTGTAACACCGGTTTCTGATTGGATAGTTCCAGGTGTTCATACGTGTAACAGCGGTTTCTGATTGGATAGTTCCAGGTGTTCACACGTGTAACAGTTGTTTTCTATTGGATAGTTCCAGGTGTTCATGCGTGTAACAGCGGTTTCTGATTGGATAGTTCCAGGTGTTCAGACGTGTAACAACGGTTCCTGATTGGATAGTTCCAGGTGTTCACACGTGTAACAGCGGTTTCCGATTGGATAGTTCCAGGTGTTCAGAGGTGTAACAGTGGTTTCTGTTTGGATAGTTCCAGGTGTTCAGACGTGTAACAGTGATTTCTGTTTGGATAGTTCCAGGTGTTCAGACGTGTAACAGTGGTTTCTGATTGGATAGTTCCAGGTGTTCACACGTGTAACAGTGGTTTCCGATTGGATAGTTCCAGGTGTTCACGCGTGTAAAAGCGGTTTCCGATTGGATAGTTCCAGGTGTTCACGAGTGTGACAGTGGTTTCCGATTGGATTGTTCCAGGTGTTCACGGGTGTGACAGTGGTTTCCGATTGGATAGTTCCAGGTGTTCACGCGGGTAACAGCGGTTTCTGATTGGATAGTTCCAGGTGTTCACGCGTGTAACAACGGTTCCTGATTGGATAGTTCCAGGTGTTCACACGTGTAACAACGGTTCAATATTGGATAGTTCCAGGTGTTCATACGTGTAACAGCGGTTTCTGATTGGATAGTTCCAGGTGTTCACACGTGTAACAGTTGTTTTCTATTGGATAGTTCCAGGTGTTCATGCGTGTAACAGCGGTTTCTGATTGGATAGTTCCAGGTGTTCAGACGTGTACCAACGGTTCCTGATTGGATAGTTCCAGGTGTTCACACGTGTAACAGCGGTTTCCGATTTAATAGTTCCAGGTGTTCAGAGGTGTAACAGTGGTTTCTGTTTGGATAGTTCCAGGTGTTCAGACGTGTAACAGTGGTTTCTGATTGGATAGTTCCAGGCGTTCACGCGTGTAACAGTGGTTTCTGATTGGATAGTTCCAGGTGTTCACGCGTGTAACAGTGGTTTCTCATTGGATAGTTCCAGGCGTTCACTCGTGTAACAGCGTTTTCTGATTGGATAGTTCCAGGTGTTCACGCGTGTAACAGCGGTTTCCGATTGGATAGTTCCAGGTGTTCACGAGTGTGACAGTGGTTTCCGATTGGATTGTTCCAGGTGTTCACGGGTGTGACAGTGGTTTCCGATTGGATAGTTCCAGGTGTTCACGCGGGTAACAGCGGTTTCTGATTGGATAGCTCCAGGTGTTCACGCGTGTAACAACGGTTCCTGATTGGATAGTTCCAGGTGTTCACACGTGTAACAGTGGTTTCCGATTGGATAGTTCCAGGTGTTAACGCGTGTAACACCGGTTTCTGATTGGATAGTTCCAGGTGTTCATACGTGTAACAGCGGTTTCTGATTGGATAGTTCCAGGTGTTCACACGTGTAACAGTTGTTTTCTATTGGATAGTTCCAGGTGTTCATGCGTGTAACAGCGGTTTCTGATTGGATAGTTCCAGGTGTTCAGACGTGTAACAACGGTTCCTGATTGGATAGTTCCAGGTGTTCACACGTGTAACAGCGGTTTCCGATTGGATAGTTCCAGGTGTTCAGACGTGTAACAGTGGTTTCTCTTTGGATAGTTCCAGGTGTTCAGACGTGTAACAGTGATTTCTGTTTGGATAGTTCCAGGTGTTCAGACGTGTAACAGTGGTTTCTGATTGGATAGTTCCAGGTGTTCACACGTGTAACAGTGGTTTCCGATTGGATAGTTCCAGGTGTTCACGCGTGTAAAAGCGGTTTCCGATTGGATAGTTCCAGGTGTTCACGAGTGTGACAGTGGTTTCCGATTGGATTGTTCCAGGTGTTCACGGGTGTGACAGTGGTTTCCGATTGGATAGTTCCAGGTGTTCACGCGGGTAACAGCGGTTTCTGATTGGATAGTTCCAGGTGTTCACGCGTGTAACAACGGTTCCTGATTGGATAGTTCCAGGTGTTCACACGTGTAACAACGGTTCAATATTGGATAGTTCCAGGTGTTCATACGTGTAACAACGGTTCAAGATTGGATAGTTCCAGGTGTTCACACGTGTAACAGTTGTTTTCTATTGGATAGTTCCAGGTGTTCATGCGTGTAACAGCGGTTTCTGATTGGATAGTTCCAGGTGTTCAGACGTGTTACAACGGTTCCTGATTGGATAGTTCCAGGTGTTCACACGTGTAACAGCGGTTTCCGATTGGATAGTTCCAGGTGTTCAGAGGTGTAACAGTGGTTTCTGTTTGGATAGTTCCAGGTGTTCAGACGTGTAACAGTGGTTTCTGATTGGATAGTTCCAGGCGTTCACGCGTGTAACAGTGGTTTCTGATTGGATAGTTCCAGGTGTTCACGAGTGTGACAGTGGTTTCCGATTGGATTGTTCCAGGTGTTCACGGGTGTGACAGTGGTTTCCGATTGGATAGTTCCAGGTGTTCACGCGGGTAACAGCAGTTTCTGATTGGATAGCTCCAGGTGTTCACGCGTGTAACAACGGTTCCTGATTGGATAGTTCCAGGTGTTCACACGTGTAACAGTGGTTTCCGATTGGATAGTTCCAGGTGTTAACGCGTGTAACACCGGTTTCTGATTGGATAGTTCCAGGTGTTCATACGTGTAACAGCGGTTTCTGATTGGATAGTTCCAGGTGTTCACACGTGTAACAGTTGTTTTCTATTGGATAGTTCCAGGTGTTCATGCGTGTAACAGCGGTTTCTGATTGGATAGTTCCAGGTGTTCAGACGTGTAACAACGGTTCCTGATTGGATAGTTCCAGGTGTTCACACGTGTAACAGCGGTTTCCGATTGGATAGTTCCAGGTGTTCAGAGGTGTAACAGTGGTTTCTGTTTGGATAGTTCCAGGTGTTCAGACGTGTAACAGTGGTTTCTGTTTGGATAGTTCCAGGTGTTCAGACGTGTAACAGTGGTTTCTGATTGGATAGTTCCAGGTGTTCACACGTGTAACAGTGGTTTCCGATTGGATAGTTCCAGGTGTTCACGCGTGTAAAAGCGGTTTCCGATTGGATAGTTCCAGGTGTTCACGAGTGTGACAGTGGTTTCCGATTGGATTGTTCCAGGTGTTCACGGGTGTGACAGTGGTTTCCGATTGGATAGTTCCAGGTGTTCACGCGGGTAACAGCGGTTTCTGATTGGATAGTTCCAGGTGTTCACGCGTGTAACAACGGTTCCTGATTGGATAGTTCCAGGTGTTCACACGTGTAACAACGGTTCAATATTGGATAGTTCCAGGTGTTCATACGTGTAACAACGGTTCAAGATTGGATAGTTCCAGGTGTTCACACGTGTAACAGTTGTTTTCTATTGGATAGTTCCAGGTGTTCATGCGTGTAACAGCGGTTTCTGATTGGATAGTTCCAGGTGTTCAGACGTGTAACAACGGTTCCTGATTGGATAGTTCCAGGTGTTCACACGTGTAACAGCGGTTTCCGATTGGATAGTTCCAGGTGTTCAGAGGTGTAACAGTGGTTTCTGTTTGGATAGTTCCAGGTGTTCAGACGTGTAACAGTGGTTTCTGATTGGATAGTTCCAGGCGTTCACGCGTGTAACAGTGGTTTCTGATTGGATAGTTCCAGGTGTTCACGCGTGTAACAGTGGTTTCTCATTGGATAGTTCCAGGCGTTCACTCGTGTAACAGCGTTTTCTGATTGGATAGTTCCAGGTGTTCACGCGTGTAACAGCGGTTTCCGATTGGATAGTTCCAGGTGTTCACGAGTGTGACAGTGGTTTCCGATTGGATTGTTCCAGGTGTTCACGGGTGTGACAGTGGTTTCCGATTGGATAGTTCCAGGTGTTCACGCGGGTAACAGCGGTTTCTGATTGGATAGCTCCAGGTGTTCACGCGTGTAACAACGGTTCCTGATTGGATAGTTCCAGGTGTTCACACGTGTAACAGTGGTTTCCGATTGGATAGTTCCAGGTGTTAACGCGTGTAACACCGGTTTCTGATTGGATAGTTCCAGGTGTTCATACGTGTAACAGCGGTTTCTGATTGGATAGTTCCAGGTGTTCACACGTGTAACAGTTGTTTTCTATTGGATAGTTCCAGGTGTTCATGCGTGTAACAGCGGTTTCTGATTGGATAGTTCCAGGTGTTCAGACGTGTAACAACGGTTCCTGATTGGATAGTTCCAGGTGTTCACACGTGTAACAGCGGTTTCCGATTGGATAGTTCCAGGTGTTCAGAGGTGTAACAGTGGTTTCTGTTTGGATAGTTCCAGGTGTTCAGACGTGTAACAGTGATTTCTGTTTGGATAGTTCCAGGTGTTCAGACGTGTAACAGTGGTTTCTGATTGGATAGTTCCAGGTGTTCACACGTGTAACAGTGGTTTCCGATTGGATAGTTCCAGGTGTTCACGCGTGTAAAAGCGGTTTCCGATTGGATAGTTCCAGGTGTTCACGAGTGTGACAGTGGTTTCCGATTGGATTGTTCCAGGTGTTCACGGGTGTGACAGTGGTTTCCGATTGGATAGTTCCAGGTGTTCACGCGGGTAACAGCGGTTTCTGATTGGATAGTTCCAGGTGTTCACGCGTGTAACAACGGTTCCTGATTGGATAGTTCCAGGTGTTCACACGTGTAACAACGGTTCAATATTGGATAGTTCCAGGTGTTCATACGTGTAACAACGGTTCAAGATTGGATAGTTCCAGGTGTTCACACGTGTAACAGTTGTTTTCTATTGGATAGTTCCAGGTGTTCATGCGTGTAACAGCGGTTTCTGATTGGATAGTTCCAGGTGTTCAGACGTGTAACAACGGTTTCTGATTGGATAGTTCCAGGTGTTCATACGTGTAACAACGGTTCAAGATTGGATAGTTCCAGGTGTTCACACGTGTAACAGTTGTTTTCTATTGGATAGTTCCAGGCGTTCACGCGTGTAACAGCGTTTTCTGATTGGATAGTTCCAGGTGTTCACGTGTGTAACAACGGTTTCTGATTGGATAGTTCCAGGTGTTCACACGTGTAACAGTGGTTTCCGATTGGATAGTTCCAGGTGTTCACGCGTGTAACAGCGGTTTCCGATTGGATAGTTCCAGGTGTTCACGAGTGTGACAGTGGTTTCCGATTGGATTGTTCCAGGTGTTCAGACATGTAACAGTGGTTTCTGATTGTATAGTTCCAACTGTTCACGCGTGTAACAGTGTTTTCGGATTGGATAGTTCCAGGTGTTCAGACGTGTAACAGTGGTTTCTGATTGGATAGTTCCAGGTGTTCACGTGTGTAACAGCGGTTTCCGATTGGATAGTTCCAGGTGTTCAGGCGTGTAACAGTGGTTTCTGATTGGATAGTTCCAGGTGTTCACGCGTGTAACAGCGGTTTCTGATTGGATAGTTCCAGGTGTTCACGCGTGTCACAACGGTTCCTGATTGGATAGTTCCAGGTGTTCACACGTGTAACAGCAGTTTCTGATTGGATAGTTCCAGGTGTTCACGCGTGTAAGCGGATTCCGATTAGATAGTTCCAGGTGTTCAGACATGTAACAGTGGTTTCTGATTGGATAGTTCCAGGTGTTCACGCGTGTAACAGCGGTTTGTGATTGGATAGTTCCAGGTGTTCACGCCTGTAACAGCGGTTTCTGATTGGATAGTTCCAGGTGTTCACGCGTGTAGCAGCGTTTTCTGATTGGATAGTTCCAGGTGTTCACGCGTGTAACAACGGTTTCTGATTGGATAGTTCCAGGTGTTCACACGTGTAACAGTGGTTTCCGATTGGATAGTTCCAGGTGTTCACGCGTGTAAAAGCGGTTTCCGATTGGATAGTTCCAGGTGTTCACGAGTGTGACAGTGGTTTCCGATTGGATTGTTCCAGGTGTTCACGGGTGTGACAGTGGTTTCCGATTGGATAGTTCCAGGTGTTCACGCGGGTAACAGCGGTTTCTGATTGGATAGTTCCAGGTGTTCACGCGTGTAACAACGGTTCCTGATTGGATAGTTCCAGGTGTTCACACGTGTAACAACGGTTCAATATTGGATAGTTCCAGGTGTTCATACGTGTAACAACGGTTCAAGATTGGATAGTTCCAGGTGTTCACACGTGTAACAGTTGTTTTCTATTGGATAGTTCCAGGTGTTCATGCGTGTAACAGCGGTTTTTGATTGGATAGTTCCAGGTGTTCAGACGTGTAACAACGGTTCCTGATTGGATAGTTCCAGGTGTTCACACGTGTAACAGCGGTTTCCGATTGGATAGTTCCAGGTGTTCAGAGGTGTAACAGTGGTTTCTGTTTGGATAGTTCCAGGTGTTCAGACGTGTAACAGTGGTTTCTGATTGGATAGTTCCAGGCGTTCACGCGTGTAACAGTGGTTTCTGATTGGATAGTTCCAGGTGTTCACGCGTGTAACAGTGGTTTCTCATTGGATAGTTCCAGGCATTCACTCGTGTAACAGCGTTTTCTGATTGGATAGTTCCAGGTGTTCACGCGTGTAACAGCGGTTTCCGATTGGATAGTTCCAGGTGTTCACGAGTGTGACAGTGGTTTCCGATTGGATTGTTCCAGGTGTTCACGGGTGTGACAGTGGTTTCCGATTGGATAGTTCCAGGTGTTCACGCGGGTAACAGCGGTTTCTGATTGGATAGCTCCAGGTGTTCACGCGTGTAACAACGGTTCCTGATTGGATAGTTCCAGGTGTTCACACGTGTAACAGTGGTTTCCGATTGGATAGTTCCAGGTGTTAACGCGTGTAACACCGGTTTCTGATTGGATAGTTCCAGGTGTTCATACGTGTAACAGCGGTTTCTGATTGGATAGTTCCAGGTGTTCACACGTGTAACAGTTGTTTTCTATTGGATAGTTCCAGGTGTTCATGCGTGTAACAGCGGTTTCTGATTGGATAGTTCCAGGTGTTCAGACGTGTAACAACGGTTCCTGATTGGATAGTTCCAGGTGTTCACACGTGTAACAGCGGTTTCCGATTGGATAGTTCCAGGTGTTCAGAGGTGTAACAGTGGTTTCTGTTTGGATAGTTCCAGGTGTTCAGACGTGTAACAGTGATTTCTGTTTGGATAGTTCCAGGTGTTCAGACGTGTAACAGTGGTTTCTGATTGGATAGTTCCAGGTGTTCACACGTGTAACAGTGGTTTCCGATTGGATAGTTCCAGGTGTTCACGCGTGTAAAAGCGGTTTCCGATTGGATAGTTCCAGGTGTTCACGAGTGTGACAGTGGTTTCCGATTGGATTGTTCCAGGTGTTCACGGGTGTGACAGTGGTTTCCGATTGGATAGTTCCAGGTGTTCACGCGGGTAACAGCGGTTTCTGATTGGATAGTTCCAGGTGTTCACGCGTGTAACAACGGTTCCTGATTGGATAGTTCCAGGTGTTCACACGTGTAACAACGGTTCAATATTGGATAGTTCCAGGTGTTCATACGTGTAACAGCGGTTTCTGATTGGATAGTTCCAGGTGTTCACACGTGTAACAGTTGTTTTCTATTGGATAGTTCCAGGTGTTCATGCGTGTAACAGCGGTTTCTGATTGGATAGTTCCAGGTGTTCAGACGTGTACCAACGGTTCCTGATTGGATAGTTCCAGGTGTTCACACGTGTAACAGCGGTTTCCGATTTAATAGTTCCAGGTGTTCAGAGGTGTAACAGTGGTTTCTGTTTGGATAGTTCCAGGTGTTCAGACGTGTAACAGTGGTTTCTGATTGGATAGTTCCAGGCGTTCACGCGTGTAACAGTGGTTTCTGATTGGATAGTTCCAGGTGTTCACGCGTGTAACAGTGGTTTCTCATTGGATAGTTCCAGGCGTTCACTCGTGTAACAGCGTTTTCTGATTGGATAGTTCCAGGTGTTCACGCGTGTAACAGCGGTTTCCGATTGGATAGTTCCAGGTGTTCACGAGTGTGACAGTGGTTTCCGATTGGATTGTTCCAGGTGTTCACGGGTGTGACAGTGGTTTCCGATTGGATAGTTCCAGGTGTTCACGCGGGTAACAGCGGTTTCTGATTGGATAGCTCCAGGTGTTCACGCGTGTAACAACGGTTCCTGATTGGATAGTTCCAGGTGTTCACACGTGTAACAGTGGTTTCCGATTGGATAGTTCCAGGTGTTAACGCGTGTAACACCGGTTTCTGATTGGATAGTTCCAGGTGTTCATACGTGTAACAGCGGTTTCTGATTGGATAGTTCCAGGTGTTCACACGTGTAACAGTTGTTTTCTATTGGATAGTTCCAGGTGTTCATGCGTGTAACAGCGGTTTCTGATTGGATAGTTCCAGGTGTTCAGACGTGTAACAACGGTTCCTGATTGGATAGTTCCAGGTGTTCACACGTGTAACAGCGGTTTCCGATTGGATAGTTCCAGGTGTTCAGACGTGTAACAGTGGTTTCTCTTTGGATAGTTCCAGGTGTTCAGACGTGTAACAGTGATTTCTGTTTGGATAGTTCCAGGTGTTCAGACGTGTAACAGTGGTTTCTGATTGGATAGTTCCAGGTGTTCACACGTGTAACAGTGGTTTCCGATTGGATAGTTCCAGGTGTTCACGCGTGTAAAAGCGGTTTCCGATTGGATAGTTCCAGGTGTTCACGAGTGTGACAGTGGTTTCCGATTGGATTGTTCCAGGTGTTCACGGGTGTGACAGTGGTTTCCGATTGGATAGTTCCAGGTGTTCACGCGGGTAACAGCGGTTTCTGATTGGATAGTTCCAGGTGTTCACGCGTGTAACAACGGTTCCTGATTGGATAGTTCCAGGTGTTCACACGTGTAACAACGGTTCAATATTGGATAGTTCCAGGTGTTCATACGTGTAACAACGGTTCAAGATTGGATAGTTCCAGGTGTTCACACGTGTAACAGTTGTTTTCTATTGGATAGTTCCAGGTGTTCATGCGTGTAACAGCGGTTTCTGATTGGATAGTTCCAGGTGTTCAGACGTGTTACAACGGTTCCTGATTGGATAGTTCCAGGTGTTCACACGTGTAACAGCGGTTTCCGATTGGATAGTTCCAGGTGTTCAGAGGTGTAACAGTGGTTTCTGTTTGGATAGTTCCAGGTGTTCAGACGTGTAACAGTGGTTTCTGATTGGATAGTTCCAGGCGTTCACGCGTGTAACAGTGGTTTCTGATTGGATAGTTCCAGGTGTTCACGAGTGTGACAGTGGTTTCCGATTGGATTGTTCCAGGTGTTCACGGGTGTGACAGTGGTTTCCGATTGGATAGTTCCAGGTGTTCACGCGGGTAACAGCGGTTTCTGATTGGATAGCTCCAGGTGTTCACGCGTGTAACAACGGTTCCTGATTGGATAGTTCCAGGTGTTCACACGTGTAACAGTGGTTTCCGATTGGATAGTTCCAGGTGTTAACGCGTGTAACACCGGTTTCTGATTGGATAGTTCCAGGTGTTCATACGTGTAACAGCGGTTTCTGATTGGATAGTTCCAGGTGTTCACACGTGTAACAGTTGTTTTCTATTGGATAGTTCCAGGTGTTCATGCGTGTAACAGCGGTTTCTGATTGGATAGTTCCAGGTGTTCAGACGTGTAACAACGGTTCCTGATTGGATAGTTCCAGGTGTTCACACGTGTAACAGCGGTTTCCGATTGGATAGTTCCAGGTGTTCAGAGGTGTAACAGTGGTTTCTGTTTGGATAGTTCCAGGTGTTCAGACGTGTAACAGTGGTTTCTGTTTGGATAGTTCCAGGTGTTCAGACGTGTAACAGTGGTTTCTGATTGGATAGTTCCAGGTGTTCACACGTGTAACAGTGGTTTCCGATTGGATAGTTCCAGGTGTTCACGCGTGTAAAAGCGGTTTCCGATTGGATAGTTCCAGGTGTTCACGAGTGTGACAGTGGTTTCCGATTGGATTGTTCCAGGTGTTCACGGGTGTGACAGTGGTTTCCGATTGGATAGTTCCAGGTGTTCACGCGGGTAACAGCGGTTTCTGATTGGATAGTTCCAGGTGTTCACGCGTGTAACAACGGTTCCTGATTGGATAGTTCCAGGTGTTCACACGTGTAACAACGGTTCAATATTGGATAGTTCCAGGTGTTCATACGTGTAACAACGGTTCAAGATTGGATAGTTCCAGGTGTTCACACGTGTAACAGTTGTTTTCTATTGGATAGTTCCAGGTGTTCATGCGTGTAACAGCGGTTTCTGATTGGATAGTTCCAGGTGTTCAGACGTGTAACAACGGTTCCTGATTGGATAGTTCCAGGTGTTCACACGTGTAACAGCGGTTTCCGATTGGATAGTTCCAGGTGTTCAGAGGTGTAACAGTGGTTTCTGTTTGGATAGTTCCAGGTGTTCAGACGTGTAACAGTGGTTTCTGATTGGATAGTTCCAGGCGTTCACGCGTGTAACAGTGGTTTCTGATTGGATAGTTCCAGGTGTTCACGCGTGTAACAGTGGTTTCTCATTGGATAGTTCCAGGCGTTCACTCGTGTAACAGCGTTTTCTGATTGGATAGTTCCAGGTGTTCACGCGTGTAACAGCGGTTTCCGATTGGATAGTTCCAGGTGTTCACGAGTGTGACAGTGGTTTCCGATTGGATTGTTCCAGGTGTTCACGGGTGTGACAGTGGTTTCCGATTGGATAGTTCCAGGTGTTCACGCGGGTAACAGCGGTTTCTGATTGGATAGCTCCAGGTGTTCACGCGTGTAACAACGGTTCCTGATTGGATAGTTCCAGGTGTTCACACGTGTAACAGTGGTTTCCGATTGGATAGTTCCAGGTGTTAACGCGTGTAACACCGGTTTCTGATTGGATAGTTCCAGGTGTTCATACGTGTAACAGCGGTTTCTGATTGGATAGTTCCAGGTGTTCACACGTGTAACAGTTGTTTTCTATTGGATAGTTCCAGGTGTTCATGCGTGTAACAGCGGTTTCTGATTGGATAGTTCCAGGTGTTCAGACGTGTAACAACGGTTCCTGATTGGATAGTTCCAGGTGTTCACACGTGTAACAGCGGTTTCCGATTGGATAGTTCCAGGTGTTCAGAGGTGTAACAGTGGTTTCTGTTTGGATAGTTCCAGGTGTTCAGACGTGTAACAGTGATTTCTGTTTGGATAGTTCCAGGTGTTCAGACGTGTAACAGTGGTTTCTGATTGGATAGTTCCAGGTGTTCACACGTGTAACAGTGGTTTCCGATTGGATAGTTCCAGGTGTTCACGCGTGTAAAAGCGGTTTCCGATTGGATAGTTCCAGGTGTTCACGAGTGTGACAGTGGTTTCCGATTGGATTGTTCCAGGTGTTCACGGGTGTGACAGTGGTTTCCGATTGGATAGTTCCAGGTGTTCACGCGGGTAACAGCGGTTTCTGATTGGATAGTTCCAGGTGTTCACGCGTGTAACAACGGTTCCTGATTGGATAGTTCCAGGTGTTCACACGTGTAACAACGGTTCAATATTGGATAGTTCCAGGTGTTCATACGTGTAACAACGGTTCAAGATTGGATAGTTCCAGGTGTTCACACGTGTAACAGTTGTTTTCTATTGGATAGTTCCAGGTGTTCATGCGTGTAACAGCGGTTTCTGATTGGATAGTTCCAGGTGTTCAGACGTGTAACAACGGTTTCTGATTGGATAGTTCCAGGTGTTCATACGTGTAACAACGGTTCAAGATTGGATAGTTCCAGGTGTTCACACGTGTAACAGTTGTTTTCTATTGGATAGTTCCAGGCGTTCACGCGTGTAACAGCGTTTTCTGATTGGATAGTTCCAGGTGTTCACGTGTGTAACAACGGTTTCTGATTGGATAGTTCCAGGTGTTCACACGTGTAACAGTGGTTTCCGATTGGATAGTTCCAGGTGTTCACGCGTGTAACAGCGGTTTCCGATTGGATAGTTCCAGGTGTTCACGAGTGTGACAGTGGTTTCCGATTGGATTGTTCCAGGTGTTCAGACATGTAACAGTGGTTTCTGATTGTATAGTTCCAACTGTTCACGCGTGTAACAGTGTTTTCGGATTGGATAGTTCCAGGTGTTCAGACGTGTAACAGTGGTTTCTGATTGGATAGTTCCAGGTGTTCACGTGTGTAACAGCGGTTTCCGATTGGATAGTTCCAGGTGTTCAGGCGTGTAACAGTGGTTTCTGATTGGATAGTTCCAGGTGTTCACGCGTGTAACAGCGGTTTCTGATTGGATAGTTCCAGGTGTTCACGCGTGTCACAACGGTTCCTGATTGGATAGTTCCAGGTGTTCACACGTGTAACAGCAGTTTCTGATTGGATAGTTCCAGGTGTTCACGCGTGTAAGCGGATTCCGATTAGATAGTTCCAGGTGTTCAGACATGTAACAGTGGTTTCTGATTGGATAGTTCCAGGTGTTCACGCGTGTAACAGTGGTTTCGGATTGGATAGTTCCAGGTGTTCAGACGTGTAACAGCGGTTTCTGATTGGATAGTTCCAGGTGTTCAGACGTGTAACAGCGGTTTCTGATTGGATAGTTCCAGGTGTTCGGACATGTTACAGTGGTTTCTGATTGGATAGTTCCAGGTGTTCACGCGTGTAACAGTGGTTTCTGATTGGATAGTTCCAGGTGTTCATGCGTGTAACCACGGTTCAAGATTGGATAGTTCCAGGTGTTCACACGGGTAACAGCGGTTTCTGATTGGATAGTTCCAGGTGTTCACGCGTGTAACAACGGTTCCTGATTGGATAGTTCCAGGTGTTCACACGTGTAACAGTTGTTTTCTATTGGATAGTTCCAGGTGTTCATGCGTGTAACAGCGGTTTCTGATTGGATAGTTCCAGGTGTTCAGACGTGTAACAACGGTTCCTGATTGGATAGTTCCAGGTGTTCACACGTGTAACAGCGGTTTCCGATTGGATAGTTCCAGGTGTTCAGAGGTGTAACAGTGGTTTCTGTTTGGATAGTTCCAGGTGTTCAGACGTGTAACAGTGGTTTCTGTTTGGATAGTTCCAGGTGTTCACGCGTGTAACAGTGGTTTCTGATTGGATAGTTCCAGGTGTTCACGCGTGTAACAGTGGTTTCTCATTGGATAGTTCCAGGCGTTCACGCGTGTAACAGCGTTTTTTGATTGGATAGTTCCAGGTGTTCACGCGTGTAACAACGGTTTCTGATTGGATAGTTCCAGGTGTTCACACGTGTAACAGTGGTTTCCGATTGGATAGTTCCAGGTGTTCACGCGTGTAACAGCGGTTTCCGATTGGATAGTTCCAGGTGTTCACGAGTGTGACAGTGGTTTCCGATTGGATTGTTCCAGGTGTTCACGGGTGTGACAGTGGTTTCCGATTGGATAGTTCCAGGTGTTCACGCGGGTAACAGCGGTTTCTGATTGGATAGTTCCAGGTGTTCACGCGTGTAACAACGGTTCCTGATAGGATAGTTCCAGGTGTTCACACGTGTAACAACGGTTCAATATTGGATAGTTCCAGGTGTTCATACGTGTAACAGCGGTTTCTGATTGGATAGTTCCAGGTGTTCACACGTGTAACAGTTGTTTTCTATTGGATAGTTCCAGGTATTCATGCGTGTAACAGCGGTTTCTGATTGGATAGTTCCAGGTGTTCAGACGTGTAACAACGGTTCCTGATTGGATAGTTCCAGGTGTTCACACGTGTAACAGCGGTTTCCGATTGGATAGTTCCAGGTGTTCAGAGGTGTAACAGTGGTTTCTGTTTGGATAGTTCCAGGTGTTCAGACGTGTAACAGTGGTTTCTGATTGGATAGTTCCAGGCGTTCACGCGTGTAACAGCGGTTTGTGATTGGATAGTTCCAGGTGTTCACGCGTGTAACAGCGGTTTCTGATTGGATAGTTCCAGGTGTTCACGCGTGTAACAGTGGTTTCTCATTGGATAGTTCCAGGCGTTCACGCGTGTAACAACGGTTCCTGATTGGATAATTCCAGGTGTTCACACGTGTAACAGCGCTTCCTGATTGGATAGTTCCAGGTGTTCACACGTGTAACAGTGGTTTCCGATTGGATAGTTCAAGGTGTTCACGTGTGTAACACCGGTTTCCGATTGGATAGTTCCAGGTGTTCAGACGTGTAACAGCGGTTCCTGATTGGATAGTTCCAGGTGTTCACACGTGTAACAGTGGTTTCCGATTGGATAGTTCCAGGTGTTAACGCGTGTAACACCGGTTTCCGATCGGATAGTAAAAGGTGTTCAGACGAGTAACAGTGGTTTCCGATTGGATAGTTCCAGGTGTTCACGCGTGTAACAGTGGTTTCTGATTGGATAGTTCCAGGTATTCACGCGTGTAACAACAGTTCAATATTGGATAGTTCCAGGTGTTCATACGTGTAACAGCGGTTTCTGATTGGATAGTTCCAGGTGTTCACGCGTGTAACAGCGGTTTCTGATTGGATAGTTCCAGGTGTTCACGCGTGTAACAACGGTTCAATATTGGATAGTTCCAGGTGTTCATACGTGTAACAGCGGTTTCTGATTGGATAGTTCCAGGTGTTCACGCGTGTAACAGCGGTTTCCGATTTGATAGTTCCAGGTGTTCAGACATGTAACAGTGGTTTCTGATTGGATAGTTCCAGGTGTTCACGCGTGTAACAGTGTTTTCGGATTGGATAGTTCCAGGTGTTCAGACGTGTAACAGTGGTTTCTGATTTGATAGTTCCAGGTGTTCACGTGTGTAACAGCGGTTTCCGATTGGATAGTTCCAGGTGTTCAGGCGTGTAACAGTGGTTTCTGATTGGATAGTTCCAGGTGTTCACGCGTGTAACAGCGGTTTCTGATTGGATAGTTCCAGGTGTTCACGCGTGTAACCACGGTTCAAGATTGGATAGTTCCAGGTGTTCACACGTGTAACAGCAGTTTCTGATTGGATAGTTCCAGGTGTTTACGCGTGTAACAGCGGATTCCGATTAGATAGTTCCAGGTGTTCAGACATGTAACAGTGGTTTCTGATTGGATAGTTCCAGGTGTTCAAGCGTGTAACAGTGGTTTCGGATTGGATAGTTCCAGGTGTTCAGACGTGTAACAGCGGTTTCTGATTGGATAGTTCCAGGTGTTCAGATGTGTAACAGCGGTTTCTGATTGGATAGTTCCAGGTGTTCAGACATGTAACAGTGGTTTCTGATTGGATAGTTCCAGGTGTTCACGCGTGTAACAGTGGTTTCTGATTGGATAGTTCCAGGTGTTCACGCGTGTAACAGCGGTTTCTGATTGGATAGTTCCAGGTGTTCACGCGTGTAACCACGGTTTCTGATTGGATAGTTCCAGGTGTTCACGCGTGTCACAACGGTTCAAGATTGGATAGTTCCAGGTGTTCACACGTGTAACAGCGGTTTCTGATTGGATAGTTCCAGGTGTTCACGCGTGTAACAGCGGATTCCGATTAGATAGTTCCAGGTGTTCAGACATGTAACAGTGGTTTCTGATTGGATAGTTCCAGGTGTTCACGCGTGTAACAGTGGTTTCGGATTGGATAGTTCCAGGTGTTCAGACGTGTAACCGTGGTTTCTGATTGGATAGTTCCAGGTGTTCACGCCTGTAACAGCGGTTTCCGATTGGATAGTTCCAGGTGTTCACGCGTGTAACAACGGTTCCTGATTGGATAGTTCCAGGTGTTCACGCGTGTAACAGCGGTTTCTGATTGGATAGTTCCAGGTGTTCACGGGTGTGACAGCGGTTTCTGATTGGATAGTTCCAGGTGTTCACGCGTGTAACAGCAGTTTCAGATTGGATAGTTCCAGGTGTACACGCCTGTAACAGCGGTTTCCGATTGGATAGTTCCAGGTGTTCACGCGTGTAACACCGGTTCCTGATTGGATAGTTCCAGGTGTTCACACGTGTAACAGCGGTTTCTGATTGGATAGTTCCAGGTGTTCAGACGTGTAACAGTGGTTTCTGATTGGATAGTTCCAGGTGTTCAGACGTGTAACAGTGGTTTCTGATTGGATAGTTCCAGGTGTTCACGCGTGTAACAGCGGTTTCTGATTGGATAGTTCCAGGTGTTCACGCGTGTCACAACGGTTCAAGATTGGATAGTTCCAGGTGTTCACACGTGTAACAGCGGTTTCTGATTGGATAGTTCTAGGTGTTCACGCGTGTAACAGCGGATTCCGATTAGATAGTTCCAGGTGTTCAGACATGTAACAGTGGTTTCTGATTGGATAGTTCCAGGTGTTCACGCGTGTAACAGTGGTTTCGGATTGGATAGTTCCAGGTGTTCAGACGTGTAACAGTGGTTTCTGATTGGATAGTTCCAGGTGTTCACGCCTGTAGCAGCGGTTTCTGATTGGATAGTTCCAGGTGTTAACGGGTGTGACAGCGGATTCTGATTGGATAGTTCCAGGTGATCACGCGTGTAACAGCAGTTTCAGATTGGATAGTTCTAGGTGTTCACGCGTGTAACAGCGGATTCCGATTAGATAGTTCCAGGTGTTCAGACATGTAACAGTGGTTTCTGATTGGATAGTTCCAGGTGTTCACGCGTGTAACAGTGGTTTCGGATTGGATAGTTCCAGGTGTTCAGACGTGTAACAGTGGTTTCTGATTGGATAGTTCCAGGTGTTCACGCGTGTAACAGCGGTTTCTGATTGGATAGTTCCAGGTGTTCACGGGTGTGACAGCGGATTCTGATTGGATAGTTCCAGGTGATCACGCGTGTAACAGCAGTTTCAGATTGGATAGTTCTAGGTGTTCACACGTGTAACAGTGGTTTCTGATTGGATAGTTCCAGGTGTTCACGCGTGTAACATCGGTTTCCGATTGGATAGTTCCAGGTGTTCACACGTGTAACAGTGGTTTCCGATTGGATAGTTCCAGGTGTTCAGAGGTGTAACAGTGGTTTCTGTTTGGATAGTTCCAGGTGTTCAGACGTGTAACAGTGGTTTCTGTTTGGATAGTTCCAGGTGTTCAGACGTGTAACAGTGGTTTCTGATTGGATAGTTCCAGGTGTTCACGCGTGTAACAGTGGTTTCTCATTGGATAGTTCCAGGCGTTCACGCGTGTAACAGCGTTTTTTGATTGGATAGTTCCAGGTGTTCACGCGTGTAACAACGGTTTCTGATTGGATAGTTCCAGGTGTTCACACGTGTAACAGTGGTTTCCGATTGGATAGTTCCAGGTGTTCACGCGTGTAACAGCGGTTTCCGATTGGATAGTTCCAGGTGTTCACGAGTGTGACAGTGGTTTCCGATTGGATTGTTCCAGGTGTTCACGGGTGTGACAGTGGTTTCCGATTGGATAGTTCCAGGTGTTCACGCGTGTAACAACGGTTCCTGATTGGATAGTTCCAGGTGTTCACACGTGTAACAACGGTTCAATATTGGATAGTTCCAGGTGTTCATACGTGTAACAGCGGTTTCTGATTGGATAGTTCCAGGTGTTCACACGTGTAACAGTTGTTTTCTATTTGATAGTTCCAGGTATTCATGCGTGTAACAGCGGTTTCTGATTGGATAGTTCCAGGTGTTCAGACGTGTAACAACGGTTCCTGATTGGATAGTTCCAGGTGTTCACACGTGTAACAGCGGTTTCCGATTGGATAGTTCCAGGTGTTCAGAGGTGTAACAGTGGTTTCTGTTTGGATAGTTCCAGGTGTTCAGACGTGTAACAGTTGTTTCTGATTGGATAGTTCCAGGCGTTCACGCGTGTAACAGCGGTTTGTGATTGGATAGTTCCAGGTGTTCACGCGTGTAACAGCGGTTTCTGATTGGATAGTTCCAGGTGTTCACGCGTGTAACAGTGGTTTCTCATTGGATAGTTCCAGGCGTTCACGCGTGTAACAACGGTTCCTGATTGGATAATTCCAGGTGTTCACACGTGTAACAGCGCTTCCTGATTGGATAGTTCCAGGTGTTCACACGTGTAACAGTGGTTTCCGATTGGATAGTTCAAGGTGTTCACGTGTGTAACACCGGTTTCCGATTGGATAGTTCCAGGTGTTCAGACGTGTAACAGCGGTTCCTGATTGGATAGTTCCAGGTGTTCACACGTGTAACAGTGGTTTCCGATTGGATAGTTCCAGGTGTTAACGCGTGTAACACCGGTTTCCGATCGGATAGTAAAAGGTGTTCAGACGAGTAACAGTGGTTTCCGATTGGATAGTTCCAGGTGTTCACGCGTGTAACAGTGGTTTCTGATTGGATAGTTCCAGGTGTTCACGCGTGTAACAACAGTTCAATATTGGATAGTTCCAGGTGTTCACGAGTGTGACAGTGGTTTCCGATTGGATTGTTCCAGGTGTTCACGGTTGTGACAGTGGTTTCCGATTGGATAGTTCCAGGTGTTCACGCGGGTAACAGCGGTTTCTGATTGGATAGTTCCAGGTGTTCACGCGTGTAACAACGGTTCCTGATTGGATAGTTCCAGGTGTTCACACGTGTAACAGCGGTTTCCAATTGGATAGTTCCAGGTGTTCATACGTGTAACAGCGGTTTCTGATTGGATAGTTCCAGGTGTTCACACGTGTAACAGTTGTTTTCTATTGGATAGTTCCAGGTGTTCATGCGTGTAACAGCGGTTTCTGATTGGATAGTTCCAGGTGTTCAGACGTGTAACAACGGTTCCTGAGTGGATAGTCCCAGGTGTTCACACGTGTAACAGCGGTTTCCGATTGGATAGTTCCAGGTGTTCAGACATGTAACAGTGGTTTCTGTTTGGATAGTTCCAGGTGTTCACACGTGTAACAGTTGTTTTCTATTGGATAGTTCCAGGTGTTCATGCGTGTAACAGCGCTTCCTGATTGGATAGTTCCAGGTGTTCACACGTGTAACAGTGGTTTCCGATTGGATAGTTCCAGGTGTTCACACGTGTAACAGTGGTTTCCGATTGGATAGTTCCAGGTGTTCACGCGTGTAACAGCGGTTTCCGATTGGATAGTTCCAGGTGTTCACGAGTGTGACAGTGGTTTCCGATTGGATTGTTCCAGGTGTTCACGGGTGTGACAGTGGTTTCCGATTGGATAGTTCCAGGTGTTCACGCGGGTAACAGCGGTTTCTGATTGGATAGTTCCAGGTGTTCACGCGTGTAACAACGGTTCCTGATTGGATAGTTCCAGGTGTTCACACGTGTAACAGCGGTTTCCAACTGGATAGTTCCAGGTGTTCATACGTGTAACAGCGGTTTCTGATTGGATAGTTCCAGGTGTTCACACGTGTAACAGTTGTTTTCTATTGGATAGTTCCAGGTGTTCATGCGTGTAACAGCGGTTTCTGATTGGATAGTTCCAGGTGTTCAGACGTGTAACAACGGTTCCTGATTGGATAGTTCCAGGTGTTCACACGTGTAACAGCGGTTTCTGATTGGATAGTTCCAGGTGTTCACGGGTGTGACAGCGGATTCTGATTGGATAGTTCCAGGTGATCACGCGTGTAACAGCAGTTTCAGATTGGATAGTTCTAGGTGTTCACACGTGTAACAGTGGTTTCTGATTGGATAGTTCCAGGTGTTCACGCGTGTAACACCGGTTTCCGATTGGATAGTTCCAGGTGTTCACACGTGTAACAGTGGTTTCCGATTGGATAGTTCCAGGTGTTCACGCGTGTAACAGCGGTTTCCGATTGGATAGTTCCAGGTGTTCACGAGTGTGACAGTGGTTTCCGATTGGATTGTTCCAGGTGTTCACGGTTGTGACAGTGGTTTCCGATTGGATAGTTCCAGGTGTTCACGCGGGTAACAGCGGTTTCTGATTGGATAGTTCCAGGTGTTCACGCATGTAACAACGGTTCCTGATTGGATAGTTCCAGGTGTTCACACGTGTAACAGCGTTTTCCAATTGGATAGTTCCAGGTGTTCATACGTGTAACAGCGGTTTCTGATTGGATAGTTCCAGGTGTTCACACGTGTAACAGTTGTTTTCTATTGGATAGTTCCAGGTGTTCATGCGTGTAACAGCGGTTTCTGATTGGATAGTTCCAGGTGTTCAGACGTGTAACAACGGTTCCTGATTGGATAGTTCCAGGTGTTCACACGTGTAACAGCGGTGTTCCGATTGGATAGTTCCAGGTGTTCACGCGTGTAACACCGGTTTTCGATTGGATAGTTCCAGGTGTTCAGACGTGTAATAGTGGTTCCTGATTGGATAGTTCCAGGTGTTCACACGTGTAACAGTGGTTTCCGATTGGATAGTTCCAGGTGTTCACGCGTGTAACAGTGGTTTCTCATTGGATAGTTCCAGGCGTTAACGCGTGTAACAACGGTTCCTGATTGGATAATTCCAGGTGTTCACACGTGTAACAGCGCTTCCTGATTGGATAGTTCCAGGTGTTCACGCGTGTAACAGCGGTTTCTGATTGGATAGTTCCAGGTGTTCACGCGTGTCACAACGGTTCAATATTGGATAGTTCCAGGTGTTCACACGTGTAACAGCAGTTTCTGATTGGATAGTTCCAGGTGTTCACGCGTGTAACAGCGGATTCCGATTAGATAGTTCCAGGTGTTCAGACATGTAACAGTGGTTTCTGATTGGATAGTTCCAGGTGTTCACGCGTGTAACAGTG
This sequence comes from Colius striatus, assembly GCF_028858725.1. Lineage (NCBI taxonomy): Eukaryota > Metazoa > Chordata > Aves > Coliiformes > Coliidae > Colius > Colius striatus. The sequence continues at coordinate 563,688 of NC_084768.1, forward strand.
GTTTCGGATTGGATAGTTCCAGGTGTTCAGACGTGTAACAGCGGTTTCTGATTGGATAGTTCCAGGTGTTCAGACGTGTAACAGCGGTTTCTGATTGGATAGTTCCAGGTGTTCGGACATGTTACAGTGGTTTCTGATTGGATAGTTCCAGGTGTTCACGCGTGTAACAGTGGTTTCTGATTGGATAGTTCCAGGTGTTTATGCGTGTAACCACGGTTCAAGATTGGATAGTTCCAGGTGTTCACGCTGGTAACAGCGGTTTCTGATTGGATAGTTCCAGGTGTTCACGCGTGTAACAACGGTTCCTGATTGGATAGTTCCAGGTGTTCACACGTGTAACAACGGTTCAATATTGGATAGTTCCAGGTGTTCATACGTGTAACAGCGGTTTCTGATTGGATAGATCCAGGTGTTCATACGTGTAACAGCGGTTTCTGATTGGATAGATCCAGGTGTTCATACGTGTAACAGCGGTTTCTGATTGGATAGTTCCAGGTGTTCACACGTGTAACAGTTGTTTTCTATTGGATAGTTCCAGGTGTTCATGCGTGTAACAGCGGTTTCTGATTGGATAGTTCCAGGTGTTCAGACGTGTAACAACGGTTCCTGATTGGATAGTTCCAGGTGTTCACACGTGTAGCAGCGGTTTCCGATTGGATAGTTCCAGGTGTTCAGAGGTGTAACAGTGGTTTCTGTTTGGATAGTTCCAGGTGTTCAGACGTGTAACAGTGGTTTCTGTTTGGATAGTTCCAGGTGTTCAGACGTGTAACAGTGGTTTCTGATTGGATAGTTCCAGGTGTTCACGCGTGTAACAGTGGTTTCTCATTGGATAGTTCCAGGCGTTCACGCGTGTAACAGCGTTTTTTGATTGGATAGTTCCAGGTGTTCACGCGTGTAACAACGGTTTCTGATTGGATAGTTCCAGGTGTTCACACGTGTAACAGTGGTTTCCGATTGGATAGTTCCAGGTGTTCACGCGTGTAACAGCGGTTTCCGATTGGATAGTTCCAGGTGTTCACGAGTGTGACAGTGGTTTCCGATTGGATTGTTCCAGGTGTTCACGGGTGTGACAGTGGTTTCCGATTGGATAGTTCCAGGTGTTCACGCGTGTAACAACGGTTCCTGATTGGATAGTTCCAGGTGTTCACACGTGTAACAACGGTTCAATATTGGATAGTTCCAGGTGTTCATACGTGTAACAGCGGTTTCTGATTGGATAGTTCCAGGTGTTCACACGTGTAACAGTTGTTTTCTATTGGATAGTTCCAGGTATTCATGCGTGTAACAGCGGTTTCTGATTGGATAGTTCCAGGTGTTCAGACGTGTAACAACGGTTCCTGATTGGATAGTTCCAGGTGTTCACACGTGTAACAGCGGTTTCCGATTGGATAGTTCCAGGTGTTCAGAGGTGTAACAGTGGTTTCTGTTTGGATAGTTCCAGGTGTTCAGACGTGTAACAGTTGTTTCTGATTGGATAGTTCCAGGCGTTCACGCGTGTAACAGCGGTTTGTGATTGGATAGTTCCAGGTGTTCACGCGTGTAACAGCGGTTTCTGATTGGATAGTTCCAGGTGTTCACGCGTGTAACAGTGGTTTCTCATTGGATAGTTCCAGGCGTTCACGCGTGTAACAACGGTTCCTGATTGGATAATTCCAGGTGTTCACACGTGTAACAGCGCTTCCTGATTGGATAGTTCCAGGTGTTCACACGTGTAACAGTGGTTTCCGATTGGATAGTTCAAGGTGTTCACGTGTGTAACACCGGTTTCCGATTGGATAGTTCCAGGTGTTCAGACGTGTAACAGCGGTTCCTGATTGGATAGTTCCAGGTGTTCACACGTGTAACAGTGGTTTCCGATTGGATAGTTCCAGGTGTTAACGCGTGTAACACCGGTTTCCGATCGGATAGTAAAAGGTGTTCAGACGAGTAACAGTGGTTTCCGATTGGATAGTTCCAGGTGTTCACGCGTGTAACAGTGGTTTCTGATTGGATAGTTCCAGGTGTTCACGCGTGTAACAACAGTTCAATATTGGATAGTTCCAGGTGTTCACGAGTGTGACAGTGGTTTCCGATTGGATTGTTCCAGGTGTTCACGGTTGTGACAGTGGTTTCCGATTGGATAGTTCCAGGTGTTCACGCGGGTAACAGCGGTTTCTGATTGGATAGTTCCAGGTGTTCACGCGTGTAACAACGGTTCCTGATTGGATAGTTCCAGGTGTTCACACGTGTAACAGCGGTTTCCAATTGGATAGTTCCAGGTGTTCATACGTGTAACAGCGGTTTCTGATTGGATAGTTCCAGGTGTTCACACGTGTAACAGTTGTTTTCTATTGGATAGTTCCAGGTGTTCATGCGTGTAACAGCGGTTTCTGATTGGATAGTTCCAGGTGTTCAGACGTGTAACAACGGTTCCTGAGTGGATAGTTCCAGGTGTTCACACGTGTAACAGCGGTTTCCGATTGGATAGTTCCAGGTGTTCAGACATGTAACAGTGGTTTCTGTTTGGATAGTTCCAGGTGTTCACACGTGTAACAGTTGTTTTCTATTGGATAGTTCCAGGTGTTCATGCGTGTAACAGCGCTTCCTGATTGGATAGTTCCAGGTGTTCACACGTGTAACAGTGGTTTCCGATTGGATAGTTCCAGGTGTTCACACGTGTAACAGTGGTTTCCGATTGGATAGTTCCAGGTGTTCACGCGTGTAACAGCGGTTTCCGATTGGATAGTTCCAGGTGTTCACGAGTGTGACAGTGGTTTCCGATTGGATTGTTCCAGGTGTTCACGGGTGTGACAGTGGTTTCCGATTGGATAGTTCCAGGTGTTCACGCGGGTAACAGCGGTTTCTGATTGGATAGTTCCAGGTGTTCACGCGTGTAACAACGGTTCCTGATTGGATAGTTCCAGGTGTTCACACGTGTAACAGCGGTTTCCAACTGGATAGTTCCAGGTGTTCATACGTGTAACAGCGGTTTCTGATTGGATAGTTCCAGGTGTTCACACGTGTAACAGTTGTTTTCTATTGGATAGTTCCAGGTGTTCATGCGTGTAACAGCGGTTTCTGATTGGATAGTTCCAGGTGTTCAGACGTGTAACAACGGTTCCTGATTGGATAGTTCCAGGTGTTCACACGTGTAACAGCGGTTTCTGATTGGATAGTTCCAGGTGTTCACGGGTGTGACAGCGGATTCTGATTGGATAGTTCCAGGTGATCACGCGTGTAACAGCAGTTTCAGATTGGATAGTTCTAGGTGTTCACACGTGTAACAGTGGTTTCTGATTGGATAGTTCCAGGTGTTCACGCGTGTAACACCGGTTTCCGATTGGATAGTTCCAGGTGTTCACACGTGTAACAGTGGTTTCCGATTGGATAGTTCCAGGTGTTCACGCGTGTAACAGCGGTTTCCGATTGGATAGTTCCAGGTGTTCACGAGTGTGACAGTGGTTTCCGATTGGATTGTTCCAGGTGTTCACGGTTGTGACAGTGGTTTCCGATTGGATAGTTCCAGGTGTTCACGCGGGTAACAGCGGTTTCTGATTGGATAGTTCCAGGTGTTCACGCATGTAACAACGGTTCCTGATTGGATAGTTCCAGGTGTTCACACGTGTAACAGCGTTTTCCAATTGGATAGTTCCAGGTGTTCATACGTGTAACAGCGGTTTCTGATTGGATAGTTCCAGGTGTTCACACGTGTAACAGTTGTATTCTATTGGATAGTTCCAGGTGTTCATGCGTGTAACAGCGGTTTCTGATTGGATAGTTCCAGGTGTTCAGACGTGTAACAACGGTTCCTGATTGGATAGTTCCAGGTGTTCACACGTGTAACAGCGGTGTTCCGATTGGATAGTTCCAGGTGTTCACGCGTGTAACACCGGTTTTCGATTGGATAGTTCCAGGTGTTCAGACGTGTAATAGTGGTTCCTGATTGGATAGTTCCAGGTGTTCACACGTGTAACAGTGGTTTCCGATTGGATAGTTCCAGGTGTTAACGCGTGTAACACCGGTTTCTGATTGGATAGTTCCAGGTGTTCACGCGTGTAACAGTGGTTTCTCATTGGATAGTTCCAGGCGTTAACGCGTGTAACAACGGTTCCTGATTGGATAATTCCAGGTGTTCACACGTGTAACAGCGCTTCCTGATTGGATAGTTCCAGGTGTTCACGCGTGTAACAGCGGTTTCTGATTGGATAGTTCCAGGTGTTCACGCGTGTCACAACGGTTCAATATTGGATAGTTCCAGGTGTTCACACGTGTAACAGCAGTTTCTGATTGGATAGTTCCAGGTGTTCACGCGTGTAACAGCGGATTCCGATTAGATAGTTCCAGGTGTTCAGACATGTAACAGTGGTTTCTGATTGGATAGTTCCAGGTGTTCACGCGTGTAACAGTGGTTTCGGATTGGATAGTTCCAGGTGTTCAGACGTGTAACAGCGGTTTCTGATTGGATAGTTCCAGGTGTTCAGACGTGTAACAGCGGTTTCTGATTGGATAGTTCCAGGTGTTCGGACATGTTACAGTGGTTTCTGATTGGATAGTTCCAGGTGTTCACGCGTGTAACAGTGGTTTCTGATTGGATAGTTCCAGGTGTTTATGCGTGTAACCACGGTTCAAGATTGGATAGTTCCAGGTGTTCACGCTGGTAACAGCGGTTTCTGATTGGATAGTTCCAGGTGTTCACGCGTGTAACAACGGTTCCTGATTGGATAGTTCCAGGTGTTCACACGTGTAACAACGGTTCAATATTGGATAGTTCCAGGTGTTCATACGTGTAACAGCGGTTTCTGATTGGATAGATCCAGGTGTTCATACGTGTAACAGCGGTTTCTGATTGGATAGATCCAGGTGTTCATACGTGTAACAGCGGTTTCTGATTGGATAGTTCCAGGTGTTCACACGTGTAACAGTTGTTTTCTATTGGATAGTTCCAGGTGTTCATGCGTGTAACAGCGGTTTCTGATTGGATAGTTCCAGGTGTTCAGACGTGTAACAACGGTTCCTGATTGGATAGTTCCAGGTGTTCACACGTGTAGCAGCGGTTTCCGATTGGATAGTTCCAGGTGTTCAGAGGTGTAACAGTGGTTTCTGTTTGGATAGTTCCAGGTGTTCAGACGTGTAACAGTGGTTTCTGTTTGGATAGTTCCAGGTGTTCAGACGTGTAACAGTGGTTTCTGATTGGATAGTTCCAGGTGTTCACGCGTGTAACAGTGGTTTCTCATTGGATAGTTCCAGGCGTTCACGCGTGTAACAGCGTTTTTTGATTGGATAGTTCCAGGTGTTCACGCGTGTAACAACGGTTTCTGATTGGATAGTTCCAGGTGTTCACACGTGTAACAGTGGTTTCCGATTGGATAGTTCCAGGTGTTCACGCGTGTAACAGCGGTTTCCGATTGGATAGTTCCAGGTGTTCACGAGTGTGACAGTGGTTTCCGATTGGATTGTTCCAGGTGTTCACGGGTGTGACAGTGGTTTCCGATTGGATAGTTCCAGGTGTTCACGCGTGTAACAACGGTTCCTGATTGGATAGTTCCAGGTGTTCACACGTGTAACAACGGTTCAATATTGGATAGTTCCAGGTGTTCATACGTGTAACAGCGGTTTCTGATTGGATAGTTCCAGGTGTTCACACGTGTAACAGTTGTTTTCTATTGGATAGTTCCAGGTATTCATGCGTGTAACAGCGGTTTCTGATTGGATAGTTCCAGGTGTTCAGACGTGTAACAACGGTTCCTGATTGGATAGTTCCAGGTGTTCACACGTGTAACAGCGGTTTCCGATTGGATAGTTCCAGGTGTTCAGAGGTGTAACAGTGGTTTCTGTTTGGATAGTTCCAGGTGTTCAGACGTGTAACAGTTGTTTCTGATTGGATAGTTCCAGGCGTTCACGCGTGTAACAGCGGTTTGTGATTGGATAGTTCCAGGTGTTCACGCGTGTAACAGCGGTTTCTGATTGGATAGTTCCAGGTGTTCACGCGTGTAACAGTGGTTTCTCATTGGATAGTTCCAGGCGTTCACGCGTGTAACAACGGTTCCTGATTGGATAATTCCAGGTGTTCACACGTGTAACAGCGCTTCCTGATTGGATAGTTCCAGGTGTTCACACGTGTAACAGTGGTTTCCGATTGGATAGTTCAAGGTGTTCACGTGTGTAACACCGGTTTCCGATTGGATAGTTCCAGGTGTTCAGACGTGTAACAGCGGTTCCTGATTGGATAGTTCCAGGTGTTCACACGTGTAACAGTGGTTTCCGATTGGATAGTTCCAGGTGTTAACGCGTGTAACACCGGTTTCCGATCGGATAGTAAAAGGTGTTCAGACGAGTAACAGTGGTTTCCGATTGGATAGTTCCAGGTGTTCACGCGTGTAACAGTGGTTTCTGATTGGATAGTTCCAGGTGTTCACGCGTGTAACAACAGTTCAATATTGGATAGTTCCAGGTGTTCACGAGTGTGACAGTGGTTTCCGATTGGATTGTTCCAGGTGTTCACGGTTGTGACAGTGGTTTCCGATTGGATAGTTCCAGGTGTTCACGCGGGTAACAGCGGTTTCTGATTGGATAGTTCCAGGTGTTCACGCGTGTAACAACGGTTCCTGATTGGATAGTTCCAGGTGTTCACACGTGTAACAGCGGTTTCCAATTGGATAGTTCCAGGTGTTCATACGTGTAACAGCGGTTTCTGATTGGATAGTTCCAGGTGTTCACACGTGTAACAGTTGTTTTCTATTGGATAGTTCCAGGTGTTCATGCGTGTAACAGCGGTTTCTGATTGGATAGTTCCAGGTGTTCAGACGTGTAACAACGGTTCCTGAGTGGATAGTTCCAGGTGTTCACACGTGTAACAGCGGTTTCCGATTGGATAGTTCCAGGTGTTCAGACATGTAACAGTGGTTTCTGTTTGGATAGTTCCAGGTGTTCACACGTGTAACAGTTGTTTTCTATTGGATAGTTCCAGGTGTTCATGCGTGTAACAGCGCTTCCTGATTGGATAGTTCCAGGTGTTCACACGTGTAACAGTGGTTTCCGATTGGATAGTTCCAGGTGTTCACACGTGTAACAGTGGTTTCCGATTGGATAGTTCCAGGTGTTCACGCGTGTAACAGCGGTTTCCGATTGGATAGTTCCAGGTGTTCACGAGTGTGACAGTGGTTTCCGATTGGATTGTTCCAGGTGTTCACGGGTGTGACAGTGGTTTCCGATTGGATAGTTCCAGGTGTTCACGCGGGTAACAGCGGTTTCTGATTGGATAGTTCCAGGTGTTCACGCGTGTAACAACGGTTCCTGATTGGATAGTTCCAGGTGTTCACACGTGTAACAGCGGTTTCCAACTGGATAGTTCCAGGTGTTCATACGTGTAACAGCGGTTTCTGATTGGATAGTTCCAGGTGTTCACACGTGTAACAGTTGTTTTCTATTGGATAGTTCCAGGTGTTCATGCGTGTAACAGCGGTTTCTGATTGGATAGTTCCAGGTGTTCAGACGTGTAACAACGGTTCCTGATTGGATAGTTCCAGGTGTTCACACGTGTAACAGCGGTTTCCGATTGGATAGTTCCAGGTGTTCAGACATGTAACAGTGGTTTCTGTTTGGATAGTTCCAGGTGTTCAGACGTGTAACAGTGGTTTCTGATTGGATAGTTCCAGGTGTTCACGCGTGTAACAGTGGTTTCTCATTGGATAGTTCCAGGCGTTCACGCGTGTAACAGCGTTTTTTGATTGGATAGTTCCAGGTGTTCACGCGTGTAACAACGGTTTCTGATTGGATAGTTCCAGGTGTTCACACGTGTAACAGTGGTTTCCGATTGGATAGTTCCAGGTGTTCACGCGTGTAACAGCGGTTTCCGATTGGATAGTTCCAGGTGTTCACGAGTGTGACAGTGGTTTCCGATTGGATTGTTCCAGGTGTTCACGGGTGTGACAGTGGTTTCCGATTGGATAGTTCCAGGTGTTCACGCGTGTAACAACGGTTCCTGATTGGATAGTTCCAGGTGTTCACACGTGTAACAACGGTTCAATATTGGATAGTTCCAGGTGTTCATACGTGTAACAGCGGTTTCTGATTGGATAGTTCCAGGTGTTCACACGTGTAACAGTTGTTTTCTATTTGATAGTTCCAGGTATTCATGCGTGTAACAGCGGTTTCTGATTGGATAGTTCCAGGTGTTCAGACGTGTAACAACGGTTCCTGATTGGATAGTTCCAGGTGTTCACACGTGTAACAGCGGTTTCCGATTGGATAGTTCCAGGTGTTCAGAGGTGTAACAGTGGTTTCTGTTTGGATAGTTCCAGGTGTTCAGACGTGTAACAGTTGTTTCTGATTGGATAGTTCCAGGTGTTCACACGTGTAACAACGGTTCAATATTGGATAGTTCCAGGTGTTCATACGTGTAACAGCGGTTTCTGATTGGATAGTTCCAGGTGTTCACACGTGTAACAGTTGTTTTCTATTTGATAGTTCCAGGTATTCATGCGTGTAACAGCGGTTTCTGATTGGATAGTTCCAGGTGTTCAGACGTGTAACAACGGTTCCTGATTGGATAGTTCCAGGTGTTCACACGTGTAACAGCGGTTTCCGATTGGATAGTTCCAGGTGTTCAGAGGTGTAACAGTGGTTTCTGTTTGGATAGTTCCAGGTGTTCAGACGTGTAACAGTTGTTTCTGATTGGATAGTTCCAGGCGTTCACGCGTGTAACAGCGGTTTGTGATTGGATAGTTCCAGGTGTTCACGCGTGTAACAGCGGTTTCTGATTGGATAGTTCCAGGTGTTCACGCGTGTAACAGTGGTTTCTCATTGGATAGTTCCAGGCGTTCACGCGTGTAACAACGGTTCCTGATTGGATAATTCCAGGTGTTCACACGTGTAACAGCGCTTCCTGATTGGATAGTTCCAGGTGTTCACACGTGTAACAGTGGTTTCCGATTGGATAGTTCAAGGTGTTCACGTGTGTAACACCGGTTTCCGATTGGATAGTTCCAGGTGTTCAGACGTGTAACAGCGGTTCCTGATTGGATAGTTCCAGGTGTTCACACGTGTAACAGTGGTTTCCGATTGGATAGTTCCAGGTGTTAACGCGTGTAACACCGGTTTCCGATCGGATAGTAAAAGGTGTTCAGACGAGTAACAGTGGTTTCCGATTGGATAGTTCCAGGTGTTCACGCGTGTAACAGTGGTTTCTGATTGGATAGTTCCAGGTGTTCACGCGTGTAACAACAGTTCAATATTGGATAGTTCCAGGTGTTCACGAGTGTGACAGTGGTTTCCGATTGGATTGTTCCAGGTGTTCACGGTTGTGACAGTGGTTTCCGATTGGATAGTTCCAGGTGTTCACGCGGGTAACAGCGGTTTCTGATTGGATAGTTCCAGGTGTTCACGCGTGTAACAACGGTTCCTGATTGGATAGTTCCAGGTGTTCACACGTGTAACAGCGGTTTCCAATTGGATAGTTCCAGGTGTTCATACGTGTAACAGCGGTTTCTGATTGGATAGTTCCAGGTGTTCACACGTGTAACAGTTGTTTTCTATTGGATAGTTCCAGGTGTTCATGCGTGTAACAGCGGTTTCTGATTGGATAGTTCCAGGTGTTCAGACGTGTAACAACGGTTCCTGAGTGGATAGTTCCAGGTGTTCACACGTGTAACAGCGGTTTCCGATTGGATAGTTCCAGGTGTTCAGACATGTAACAGTGGTTTCTGTTTGGATAGTTCCAGGTGTTCACACGTGTAACAGTTGTTTTCTATTGGATAGTTCCAGGTGTTCATGCGTGTAACAGCGCTTCCTGATTGGATAGTTCCAGGTGTTCACACGTGTAACAGTGGTTTCCGATTGGATAGTTCCAGGTGTTCACACGTGTAACAGTGGTTTCCGATTGGATAGTTCCAGGTGTTCACGCGTGTAACAGCGGTTTCCGATTGGATAGTTCCAGGTGTTCACGAGTGTGACAGTGGTTTCCGATTGGATTGTTCCAGGTGTTCACGGGTGTGACAGTGGTTTCCGATTGGATAGTTCCAGGTGTTCACGCGGGTAACAGCGGTTTCTGATTGGATAGTTCCAGGTGTTCACGCGTGTAACAACGGTTCCTGATTGGATAGTTCCAGGTGTTCACACGTGTAACAGCGGTTTCCAACTGGATAGTTCCAGGTGTTCATACGTGTAACAGCGGTTTCTGATTGGATAGTTCCAGGTGTTCACACGTGTAACAGTTGTTTTCTATTGGATAGTTCCAGGTGTTCATGCGTGTAACAGCGGTTTCTGATTGGATAGTTCCAGGTGTTCAGACGTGTAACAACGGTTCCTGATTGGATAGTTCCAGGTGTTCACACGTGTAACAGCGGTTTCCGATTGGATAGTTCCAGGTGTTCAGACATGTAACAGTGGTTTCTGTTTGGATAGTTCCAGGTGTTCAGACGTGTAACAGTGGTTTCTGATTGGATAGTTCCAGGTGTTCACGCGTGTAACAGTGGTTTCTCATTGGATAGTTCCAGGCGTTCACGCGTGTAACAGCGTTTTTTGATTGGATAGTTCCAGGTGTTCACGCGTGTAACAACGGTTTCTGATTGGATAGTTCCAGGTGTTCACACGTGTAACAGTGGTTTCCGATTGGATAGTTCCAGGTGTTCACGCGTGTAACAGCGGTTTCCGATTGGATAGTTCCAGGTGTTCACGAGTGTGACAGTGGTTTCCGATTGGATTGTTCCAGGTGTTCACGGGTGTGACAGTGGTTTCCGATTGGATAGTTCCAGGTGTTCACGCGTGTAACAACGGTTCCTGATTGGATAGTTCCAGGTGTTCACACGTGTAACAACGGTTCAATATTGGATAGTTCCAGGTGTTCATACGTGTAACAGCGGTTTCTGATTGGATAGTTCCAGGTGTTCACACGTGTAACAGTTGTTTTCTATTTGATAGTTCCAGGTATTCATGCGTGTAACAGCGGTTTCTGATTGGATAGTTCCAGGTGTTCAGACGTGTAACAACGGTTCCTGATTGGATAGTTCCAGGTGTTCACACGTGTAACAGCGGTTTCCGATTGGATAGTTCCAGGTGTTCAGAGGTGTAACAGTGGTTTCTGTTTGGATAGTTCCAGGTGTTCAGACGTGTAACAGTTGTTTCTGATTGGATAGTTCCAGGCGTTCACGCGTGTAACAGCGGTTTGTGATTGGATAGTTCCAGGTGTTCACGCGTGTAACAGCGGTTTCTGATTGGATAGTTCCAGGTGTTCACGCGTGTAACAGTGGTTTCTCATTGGATAGTTCCAGGCGTTCACGCGTGTAACAACGGTTCCTGATTGGATAATTCCAGGTGTTCACACGTGTAACAGCGCTTCCTGATTGGATAGTTCCAGGTGTTCACACGTGTAACAGTGGTTTCCGATTGGATAGTTCAAGGTGTTCACGTGTGTAACACCGGTTTCCGATTGGATAGTTCCAGGTGTTCAGACGTGTAACAGCGGTTCCTGATTGGATAGTTCCAGGTGTTCACACGTGTAACAGTGGTTTCCGATTGGATAGTTCCAGGTGTTAACGCGTGTAACACCGGTTTCCGATCGGATAGTAAAAGGTGTTCAGACGAGTAACAGTGGTTTCCGATTGGATAGTTCCAGGTGTTCACGCGTGTAACAGTGGTTTCTGATTGGATAGTTCCAGGTGTTCACGCGTGTAACAACAGTTCAATATTGGATAGTTCCAGGTGTTCACGAGTGTGACAGTGGTTTCCGATTGGATTGTTCCAGGTGTTCACGGTTGTGACAGTGGTTTCCGATTGGATAGTTCCAGGTGTTCACGCGGGTAACAGCGGTTTCTGATTGGATAGTTCCAGGTGTTCACGCGTGTAACAACGGTTCCTGATTGGATAGTTCCAGGTGTTCACACGTGTAACAGCGGTTTCCAATTGGATAGTTCCAGGTGTTCATACGTGTAACAGCGGTTTCTGATTGGATAGTTCCAGGTGTTCACACGTGTAACAGTTGTTTTCTATTGGATAGTTCCAGGTGTTCATGCGTGTAACAGCGGTTTCTGATTGGATAGTTCCAGGTGTTCAGACGTGTAACAACGGTTCCTGAGTGGATAGTTCCAGGTGTTCACACGTGTAACAGCGGTTTCCGATTGGATAGTTCCAGGTGTTCAGACATGTAACAGTGGTTTCTGTTTGGATAGTTCCAGGTGTTCACACGTGTAACAGTTGTTTTCTATTGGATAGTTCCAGGTGTTCATGCGTGTAACAGCGCTTCCTGATTGGATAGTTCCAGGTGTTCACACGTGTAACAGTGGTTTCCGATTGGATAGTTCCAGGTGTTCACACGTGTAACAGTGGTTTACGATTGGATAGTTCCAGGTGTTCACGCGTGTAACAGCGGTTTCCGATTGGATAGTTCCAGGTGTTCACGAGTGTGACAGTGGTTTCCGATTGGATTGTTCCAGGTGTTCACGGGTGTGACAGTGGTTTCCGATTGGATAGTTCCAGGTGTTCACGCGGGTAACAGCGGTTTCTGATTGGATAGTTCCAGGTGTTCACGCGTGTAACAACGGTTCCTGATTGGATAGTTCCAGGTGTTCACACGTGTAACAGCGGTTTCCAACTGGATAGTTCCAGGTGTTCATACGTGTAACAGCGGTTTCTGATTGGATAGTTCCAGGTGTTCACACGTGTAACAGTTGTTTTCTATTGGATAGTTCCAGGTGTTCATGCGTGTAACAGCGGTTTCTGATTGGATAGTTCCAGGTGTTCAGACGTGTAACAACGGTTCCTGATTGGATAGTTCCAGGTGTTCACACGTGTAACAGCGGTTTCCGATTGGATAGTTCCAGGTGTTCAGACATGTAACAGTGGTTTCTGTTTGGATAGTTCCAGGTGTTCAGACGTGTAACAGTGGTTTCTGATTGGATAGTTCCAGGTGTTCACGCGTGTAACAGCGGTTTGTGATTGGATAGTTCCAGGTGTTCACGCGTGTAACAGCGGTTTGTGATTGGATAGTTCCAGGTGTTCACGCGTGTAACAGCGGTTTCTGATTGGATAGTTCCAGGTGTTCACACGTGTAACAGTTGTTTTCTATTGGATAGTTCCAGGTGTTCATGCGTGTAACAGCGCTTCCTGATTGGATAGTTCCAGGTGTTCACACGTGTAACAGTGGTTTCCGATTGGATAGTTCCAGGTGTTAACGCGTGTAACACCGGTTTCCGATCGGATAGTAAAAGGTGTTCAGACGTGTAACAGTGGTTTCCGATTGGATAGTTCCAGGTGTTCACGCGTGTAACAGTGGTTTCTGATTGGATAGTTACAGGTGTTCACGCGTGTAACAACGGTTCAATATTGGATAGTTCCAGGTGTTCATGCGTGTAACAGTGGTTTCTGATTGGATAGTTCCAGGTGTTCACGCGTGTAACAGCGGTTTCTGATTTGATAGTTCCAGGTGTTCAGACATGTAACAGTGGTTTCTGATTGGATAGTTCCAGGTGTTCACGCGTGTAACAGTGTTTTCGGATTGGATAGTTCCAGGTGTTCAGACATGTAACAGTGGTTTCTGATTGGATAGTTCCAGGTGTTCACGCGTGTAACAGCGGTTTCTGATTTGATAGTTCCAGGTGTTCAGACATGTAACAGTGGTTTCTGATTGGATAGTTCCAGGTGTTCACGTGTGTAACAGCGGTTTCTGATTGGATAGTTCCAGGTGTTCACGTGTGTAACAGCGCTTTCCGATTGGATAGTTCCAGGTGTTCACGCGTGTAACAGCGGTTTCTGATTGGATAGTTCCAGGTGTTCACGCGTGTAACAACGGTTCCTGATTGGATAGTTCCAGGTGTTCACACGTGTAACAGCGGTTTCCGATTGGATAGTTCCAGGTGTTCACGGTTGTGACAGTGGTTTCCGATGGGATAGTTCCAGGTGTTCACGCGTGTAACAGCGGTTCCTGATTGGATAGTTCCAGGTGTTCACACGTGTAACAGTGGTTTCGGATTGGATAGTTCCAGGTGTTCACGCCTGTAACAGCGGTTTCCGATTGGATAGTTCCAGGTGTTCACGCGTGTAACAACGGTTCCTGATTGGATAGTTCCAGGTGTTCACGCGTGTAACAGCGGTTTCTGATTGGATAGTTCCAGGTGTTCACGGGTGTGACAGCGGTTTCTGATTGGATAGTTCCAGGTGATCACGCGTGTAACAGCAGTTTCAGATTGGATAGTTCCAGGTGTTCACGCCTGTAACAGTGGTTTCCGATTGGATAGTTCCAGGTGTTCACGCGGGTAACAGCGGTTTCTGATTGGATAGTTCCAGGTGTTCACGCGTGTAACAACGGTTCCTGATTGGATAGTTCCAGGTGTTCACACGTGTAACAACGGTTCAATATTGGATAGTTCCAGGTGTT